>NC_053027.1:320353236-320629947 GCF_003073215.2 Triticum urartu | reverse complement strand
CAATTTGGAATGTTATACACTAGATCATCATGCATATCATATTTTCATGCATTTTGGTTGATCCTAGAAATTTCACGCAACTCAAGGACCCATGGAGAGAGTTGGAGATTTCGTTATTTTCATATTTGAGTTCTCTCAAATTTTGGAAAAGAGGATCATTTGATTTATTTATTTCATCTTCAATTATTTTTCCAATATCAAAAAACTGAGAGAGGGAATAATATGACTTTCCCAAGGTTAGGAAAAATAAAGATCTAATGAATAAATCAAATTTTGGTTTTGCCGGAGTTTTGTTTGCTTTTTATTTGGATAGGGAAAAATGCGCGTTTGCAAAAATTGCATTTTAGGCCCGGAGAAAAGTTCATTTTGTTCGACTCATTTTTAGGAGTCGGGGAAAATTTACTTTAGATTTTTCGGAGTTCGTTTAGATGGTTTTCTTTTGTTTTTCTGCGCACGAAACCGATTTAAAAAAAAAGGAGCAGCTCCCGCGCGCCAGGCAAGCCGGGCCAAGGCCCAGCCCGCCGCCACCGCCCCCAGCCCCTCGTGCGAAGCCGAGTCCCAGCGGGACTCTAGGCCGCCGGCCCCCCTTTGCCCCTTGGCCAAGTCACACCCCCCCTCCTAGTATATATACTCACCCCCCCTCTCTTTTCCTCCACCACCCAAGCCGCCGCCGCCTTAAGCCGCCGCCGCCGCCTTAAGCCGCCGCCGCCGCCCTAAGCCGCCGCCCGGAGCCCCACCAACCGAGGTAGCCGCGCCGCGCCTCTTTTTCTTTCCCCGGTTCGGTTTTCTTAAAAGAACCGTTCTGTTTCTTTTCCGTTTTCTTTCCGGTTTTTCTTTTCGGTTCCTTTTCCGAAACCCTAGATCGGTTTTCTTTCTTCTTTTGGACCATTCGTCTCAACGAACGTGATCACCGATTTTTTTTCCGGTTAACGACGCCCGTTCGTTTAACCGTTCATCTCTTTCTTTTCGTCGGATTTATTCCGCGATCGCGATCTCAGATCCGAACTTCGTTCTAGTCTTTCTTCCCGCTCGTTTATCGGAATCAGGTGATTCAAGCGCCTGGAGTTTCGTCTCGAAACCGCCGTTCCGTCTAATCAACTTGAACAAGCCTTTGCTACAGTAAAATTTGACCTAGTTTCAACTTGCTAGAACCGAGTTGTTTTCTTCCGCCGTTTGTTTTTCCGTCATCTGTTCGGTTCTTTCTTTCTTTGCAACCGGAGTTCTTAAGTTGAACTTTCTGGTTCGTTCTCTTGTTCGAGTTTCTCCTGTGCATTAGATGAGTACTTATTGTGTGCTTGTTGTTTGTCTGCGATAGATCACCCGGATTGCGCCGCTTGTTACTTCGAAACCCTAGGACTCGCGGATTCTCAGCAAGGCAAGTAACACTTTGATCATACCCTTTTCTACAACCCATTTTTATTGCATTAGATCAATCCTCTCACATTGCATGATTAGGATCTAATTAAATTGTGGGACGGGAGGTAGATGAGGTAGTACCTATCACCTGTATTATTATGAAACCTTTGGGAGTTACTTCACCGTTTGCTTATTATGCCATGCTATGCTAGTAGACGTGGATTGGGTGAGTGATATCCATGACAGATGTGAGTATTGTTAATTAATGGTTTATCTAAGGTGGCAACTTAAACACACATCTGGGTGGATTGAGGCACCTGATTTCTATCAGGACTTGCCTGTTTTTATTTGGACCGCCACCCAGGCTCAGAGGGATCATAAGATCATTCATGCTAGTAACTTCCGTGTGCAGCCACAAGCCATTATGGGCTCTGGCATAGTTGACTAACTCGTGCGAACTCTTAAAGTGGTAGACTAGCAGATGTAGGGGATGTAGGAGGTATGGTCTACCCGATCGTAAGGTGCTAGTGCTTCTGAAAGAGTATGTCTCGGTGATCCGTTTCTCAAACACCATGTAGTGCGAGAAATCCAACGGAGGCGATCGAGTCTTGTGGGGAAAAGTGCGCAAACCTCTGCAGAGTGTACAAACTAATCATGATTAGCCGTCTCCCCGGTTATGGACAACTTGAGTATCTAGTACTTGAATATCATGTGAATCTCATCAAGTTACTCTAATCAATATTAATGGGTTTTAATTACTTAATTGGGATCGGAATGTTGTCAACCATTCTCGATGTTTAACAACTACCATGATAGTTAAATAAATTTATTCCTTTGCAGTAGGGAAAAACTGGCTTTACGCAAAACTGTAACCATAGAGCTTTCCACCAGCCATATATGCATGTAGTATAGCTGTTTCATTCCATTACTCTCTATGTGTTACATTGCCAGCATATTCCATGTGCTGACCTGTTTTCGGGCTGCAACTTCTCATGTTGCAGACTTTTCAGACGATGAGTAAGGTGCTTTTAGGTCGTGGTTCTATACTCAGTGATGCCGTTGGAGTTAATGGACCCTTTTATCTTCCGAGTCTTCCGCTGTTATCGATATTAGATGGCCTTAAGCCATATTTATTCTAGTAAGTTCTCTTTGAGACATCGATGTAATAAGTGTGTGATTGCAACTCTGCTATAAATCCTTCGAAGTACTGTGTGGTGTCAGCATTACTGATCCAGGGATGACACCGGAGCACAGTAGACCTGATCCATTCGGGTCAGGTCGCTACACCCGTGGGCCATAGGTTTCACTAGAGGCTTCTCTCGAGAGCATAAGTATTACGGTGGGTGAACAAATTACTATTGAGCACTTGATAGAATCGAGCATATTTATGAGAATATCTAGGTATGATCATGTATATAGGCATCACATCCGAGACAAGTAGACCGACTCCTGCCTGCATCTACTAATATTACTCCACACATCTACCGCTGTCCAACATGCATCTAGAGTATTAAGTTCAAGAGAACAGAGTAAAGTTTTAAGCAAGATGACATCATGTGGAGGGATAAACTCATGCAATATGATATAAACCCGGCCGCAAAAAATATTTGATATAAACCCCATCTTGTTATACTCGGTGGCAACAATACAATACGTGCCTTTCTGCCCCTACTTTCACCGGGAAAGGACACCGCAAGATTGAATCCAAAGCTAAGCACTTCTCCCATTCCATGAAAGATCAATCTAGTAGGCCAAACCAAACTGATAATTCGAAGAGACTTCCAAAGATAACCAATCATACATAAAAGAATGCAGAGAAGATTCAGATATTGTTCATAGATAAACTTGATCATAAACCCACAATTCATCGGTCTTAGCAAACACACCGCAAAAGAACAATACATCGAATAGATCTCCACAAGAGAGGGGGAGAACTTTGTATTGAGATCCAAAAAGAGAGAAGAAGCCATCTAGCTAATAACTATGGACCCGTAGGTCTAAAGTAAACTACTCACACTTCATCGGAGAGGCTATGGGGTTGATGTAGAAGCCCTCTGTGATCAATACCCCCTCCGGCGGAGCTTCGGAAAAGGCCCCAAGATAGGATCTCGTGGATACAGAAAGTTACGGCGATGGAATTAGGGTTTTGGCTCTGTATCTGGTAGTTTGGGGGTACGTAGGTATATATAGGAGGAAGGAGTACGTCGGTGGAGCAACATGGGCCCCACGAGGGTGGAGGGCTCGCCCCCTACCTCGTGCCTTCCTGGTTGATTGCTTGACGTAGGGTCCAAGTCCTCTGGATCATGTTCGTTTCGAAAATCACGTTCCCGAAGGTTTCATTCCGTTTGGACTCCGTTTGATATTCTTTTTCTGCGGAACTCTGAAATAGGCAAAAATAGCAATTTTGAGCTAGGCCTCCGGTTAATAGGTTAGTCCCAAAAATAATATAAAAGTGTATAATAAATCCCAATAATGTCCAAAATAGGATATAATATAGCATGGAACAATCAAAAATTATAGACACGTTGGAGACGTATCAGGCATCCACCATAACGGGTCGCCGTTAAGCTATCGGGTTCTAGTTTGGATCCGATAACCTATTAATAGCCCGGACCAATGGGGATTTTCCATGTGTAAAATTCTCATTTCCCGACAGATCGACATGTCGGCCTAGTGTTCGGACTGTTGTCATCCAGCAAATGGATGGGACGCGCCTATGATACATCGACACATGTCTCGGCCCAGCAGTGGCCCATTCGGGGTTAAAAGGCCGGGCCTGTCAAAATAAGCGGGCTGGCCCATTAGCGGCCTACTTGACTTGGGCCCATTCACAAGCATGGCCCATACAAGTTACACAGAATCGGGCCATCAAAGCCCATTCTAGATTTGACAGTTTCCAGCCCATCGTCAGTTTCAGCCTGTTAACGGCCCGCTATGTCTTTGGGCACAATTACGGCCCGAGCTTCTTTCAGCCTGTTAACAGCCCATCGTCAGTTCCAGCCCGTTAACGGCCCAGAACGTCTTTCGGCCTTTTCTCGGCCCATTCCATAGTTGGACCAACTTCTAGCCCGCTGTGACTTTAGGCCTGTCCTCGGCCCATTCGGTAAATGGGCCAACTCCTAGACCATTTTGTCTTTCGGCCTGTTAACGGCCCACAAAACTGTTGGGTCTTTGACTGTGCAACCTAATTTTGGGTTCATTAGGGGGCCCACGTTCCGCAGAGAAAAATTTCAGTCCGATGCGACTTTCGGCCTGTTAAAAGCCTAGTTTGCAAATTGGGTCCCCTCTGTCCCAAAACACTTTCGACCTCTTACTGGCTCGTAAAGTAAAAGGGCCGAGAAAAAATTGACATTTATTTCGGCCTGCTAGAGGCCCGCAGGCCATTTCCATTTATACGGTCCTATCGAGCTTTCGGCCTATTAACGGCCTGCTAAGAGTCGTTGTTACGATGGGCCACATCATTTGGGATCCACTAAATATTATTTTGACCAGCCCAATTAAGGCCCGCTTTGACTACACATGTTTGTTCGTTCGTATGGAGTCTAGGAAATGTTTGGGCGTGTTGGCCCCCGTTTCAACAATATAGCATATTCAAAGAATTATCCCACTCCATACTATCGCCTCTAAAAACATACACTCTACAATAAAGAGACTAAGGCATAGAAACGTAAAATACTCCTACACTATACAATAAAGAAATTATAGTTGATTATACCCACCGGGAATTATAGTTCGGCACCAGTGATAGTAAAGCGTACACAAATAGCAAATTACATACACTGGGCAAATAAAGCTCATACATCAAGGACATGCATCAACAATAGTTATCATTTGAACTATAATCTCTTCAGAAAATAGGATTGGTCGGATTCAGATAGCACAAATTTCAGTCTGCAAAATCTCCAATTCCTTTGTGGTTACCTCAATGTCTCGTTTCTTTTTTTTACTCCTACATCTAATACCTGCAAGTCCAGTCTCAACTTGTTCATTGCTCTTTGAGAATCATTTACACGTTGTCTTGCCACCTCTAGTTGATGCTCGAGAACATCAGAACATTCCAATTCCAATCCATAATCATTTGGTAACGGCCATGCTGCACTGCTCGCATATCTTTGTGTCAATGTCACTTCATCCTAAAATGTTTCTGTAAGTACAGATGACTAGGACAAAAATATAGTTACAATAGTGAAGCGAGCAAGATAGACTATTTTGTACATGGCAAAACATGACTAACAATAATGTTACACGACATGAATCATAAGAAGGTGATATTTTAAGAACTATAAAAATGGCAGTCTGTGCAACCTGCATACAGAAATCTCTCTTAGCTCACTAGAGGAGCATGATGTTGGGACCAAATCCAAAACATAGGCAGGTTACACATTTAGACAACACAGTGCGTATAAGTAAGCAAGTAGTTTGCCATTCTGTAGCTCAATTAAAGTCTTAGGGAGCATAATGAACAGCAGAGGGATTCATACAAACCTACTACAGCAAGGAAAACTATGCAATCATTAGCCTAGTATAAACTAGATTGTGAGCCTCATGCAGTAATAGTTGGTTAATAGACTTCAAAGCTTCAGGCACACTTCGCTAGAGTAATTAAATGGGAAGGCCTTTAATTATGTCAAATAATGGTTATACAAGTACCCAACATAAGCCATCATTGATTGGGCATCTCATTAATGGAGGACAAATAAAGAAATTGAAAAGAGAAATTTAACTATGCCTGAAACAAACAAGCAATTGAACTATTGAGTTGGCAGCATGCGTACATGCACGCATCAATAACATCCATGCCCTAGCTACATTTACTATATAAAGAACAAGTAATGTAATATTGTCTTCCTGCTATGAAGTATCTTGACTAGTATGTAATCAATATCCTAGTAATGATAGGGAGGCTAATGATGTGAATATGCGTTTGGTTATGACATTTATGACATCGACAACTCTGCCATGGCAGGAAGTAGTTTCACACTGTTCAGTACTATAAGATGTTTTAGATATTTAAAAGTAGACTACATCTGTAATGAGTGAACAGACACATTAAAATGTGTTTGCATGCATCTGATTTACAAAAAAGTTAGAACATCATATAGTAGTGTGTGAAGGGGGTTTTAATCAATGGCCCAATGACTGGGTTACACGTGAAGAACCCTAAGCGAGCACAATGTCAGACAAATAGGATGTCCTGATAATTGTAATAAAGTGACTTACCTTAACTGGTTGAACAGGCTCAGTGATACTCCTACTTCTTTTGCAAGGCTCCTTCCTAACATCTTGTACTTGGAAATCCTCAATCTTATCTTCATTACACCCCCTATGCAAGGTGGCACAAACTAGTTACTGGTCTCCTTGGATGATAAATATGCATACTTTCCAGTCTGTGAACAACACAAAATGATGATATTATAACAAAACAACACCACATAATGAAACATGCCACATCTCTTGCACACAATGGAATGAGCATTTACTATGTGTGCACTATGTAATAACTAGGCATACCTTCGAACTGGATCTCAAGGTACTCTTGGAGAGCCTACTTTAGTGTACAGCCAAACCTTTATGTCACCTATGAGTTATACAAGTCCCCACTACAGCAGCTCTGAGTGTTTAAATCGTTGACAAGCTCTGTTAGGTCAAGAACAACAAGTAATCAAATAAAACAATCCTAGTATGGCTGGCTGACACAAACAAGCAATTGAACAGATACGTGAGCAAATCTTACATATCAAGAAAAGAAGCATAGAAGGAGGCTTAAAGACCATCACTTGACTAACCAGATTTAAGGGGCATTTAAACATCATGTGCAACATATGAACTAACGTAAATATTGCATATTTCAGATTCTATAATGAAATGCACATGTATTAGGTTATGCCATGTATGATGATGCCTAAATGTACACTATAGTAGGCAGGAGTGATTCATCATTGCACGCACAATTGAATTTCATGTTAAGGGCCAGTTCTATTCCGCCTTTTTAGAGCTTATTGTCAAAATAAGCCATAAAAGATGTAAAGAAGTCATTTTTGAGTTATGGGCTTGGGCTTAAATTATTTCGCTTTGGGGGTGTTTCGGGTACAAGCTCACTAAAAATTGAAGGGAAGGGGAATAGTGAAATGACTCTGCTATCTGCCGATATTACACTCAAAATACCACTGCTCACGCCCGTGTCACACCTGAACCTCAATTAACAACAAACACACAAACATTAATTGCCCTGCTTGCTTGCATCTCCTCTCCCTTTCCCTCTACCTCGATCCCCTGCATGCAACACTAGGGTTCCTCCAACGAGTCGTCGCCACTGGTCCCATCTGGCCTGGTCCTCGATGATGCTTTGTCCAGCTAGGCTACATGGCGGCCGGTAGGGCCAAATCTCCTCGGCTGCTCCTCCCTCTGGCGCCGCCTCTCATTCTCATGGTCTCTAGCAGCTGCTCCAGTGTGGTCCGTCCAACGCACTACTCTGGCGGGCACCAGACAACTACGGCCAATGCCACACTGCGGCAGAAGGCACCTCGTTCCCCTTCCCCTCCTCCCAGGTCGTGGCCTTAAGGCGCTATTGAAGGATGAGCTCATCCAACAAGGTGAGGATCTCCTTGGAGTTTTTGCCAAATTTTCATTCTGATCCGCTATGCGATGAATTGCTATGAGCTGCTTCTGCTGCTGCTATATGATGCATTGCTATGAGCTACTCCTGCTGCTGCTATATGATGAATTGCTATGAGCTACTGCTACTATATGATGAATTGCTATGAGCTGCTTTTGCTATATTATGAGTTGCTATAAGCTGCTCCTGATGCTGCTATATGATGAATTGTTGTGAGTTGCTCCTGCTGCTGCTATATAATGAATTGCTATGAGCTGCTCCTGCTGTTGCTATATGATGAATTGCTATGAGGTGTTGTTGGTATATATGATGAATTGCATGCTGCTGTTGCTGTATGATGAGTTGCTATGAGCTGCTGCTTCTATATCATTCTTTCAGATGGTGCTACTAGATGATAATAACCAGCCACTTGGACCACCGTATTTCTATAAATAATTGTTCTTCATTTAAATTTAGGTCATGCGTTCTTCATTTAAATTAGGCAATGGGGTCTCTATGGAAGACATTGACCAAAGTAGATTGTGCCAAGTAGATGGTATCTTTGTATTTGCATTTTGAACAAATATTGATGGCCTGTTTTCCTATCATATTAATTACCGTACTAGGTTCAATTTGTGATGTTTGCAAGTCAAATTAATTTTCATATGGGCAGCAAAATGACAAAATATAATGCAATCTAGACTTTTCACTGATCATAGCACAGATAAGCTGAAAAGGCAAGCAATGAAAAGAACTGGCTGGCTTATTACCTGGAGCTTATATTCAAAGGTGCTTATTTTCTTAGGATAACTTGAAATAACTATCCCTAAGAAACTTGGCATATAGAACTGACATACAAATAACATGTCTCGATGATTGCAATGGAGGCTTAGTTCTTTTGCCAGATTCCCCTAGAATCTGAACCCTACCGAGATTCTCCCAGAATATTTGATCCCCATTTGTTTTACAATCATATCTAGTTAGGGTCTAATTAGGTAGGATTGTAAAACAAAAGGCGGTCAAAGATTTTAGGAGAAGCTAGATAGGGGCAGATTCTGGGAGAATCCTGCAAAAGAACTGGGCCGGAGTGACCTACCATAGCACACTGTATAGGCTCACCATTGCCTCTCCTTTTTTTGCGATGTTCCATGAAATTGTCACATACATCTTGTACTTTTTCATTGCGTAACCCTATCTGCAAGTTGACACGGCTAATTTTAGACATCTCTACATGATAATACATTGCATATCCCTTGCGCATATTTAAACCACCAATTAACCATTGTGTGTGTAGCATCCACTAGCCATGACTCTATGTGCGGGACTAGCAGGCACTCTAAGCGAGCCTAATGTAGTGCACTGGAATTCCTACATGCCACCTATGGTTTTTTGTAATGTACTACCTTTGTTCCCAAATATAGGTCTTTGTAGAGATTCCAGTATGGACCACATACAGATGTATATAGATGCATTTTCAAGTGTAGATTCACTCATTTTGCTCTGTATGTAGCCTATATTGGAATCTCTAGAAAGACTTAAATTTAGGAAAGGAGGGAGTATCATGTTTGACATCTACATATCTAATTTAGCAGCCAGTAGTAGAAATCATTGTCTGCGCAAGGGTATTACTAGTCGAAAATCCTAGCAAAGCACGCTGGCAGGCACACAACAATACAAGAGAGACAGGCGCACTTACAACATCATAGCAATGCCTCAGTCGAGGATCTTGGTTGGCCAAGCTGTTAAATCTAGAAGAAACATCATCCTTGTAGTTTTTGCCAGCTGTATAACATGTAACAGCGACCTGTTAGTCTATTTGAAGTACATCACGCAGGTGATGCTGGACGGGTTTAAAGGTGATAAGTACCTAGGCCGTGGTGGGTGCTTGGCATCTTTCCAGATGGTGGGAATCAGGTTAGAAATGTCAAGGGTGATGATGCTGCGCTGGCTGTCGAGGTTTGGTAAGGAGATCTAGAACCACCAAGTAGGGTGTTTGTGGAGCGGCTCCAGTAGGGTTGACTATGGTGTGGGCAAAGTGGATCTAAGGCCGTGGATGAGGTCGTTAATGAAGCTGCTCCTTTCATTGGGTTCAGGATGGTGCCAACTATGCGGATCTGTGGCCGTGGACGGGGCGTCAGAAGCTGCTTCGGTAGGTTGGACGAGGGTGTGATGAAGCAGATCTGAGGCCGTGGTCTTGTGCATTGGCAAAGCGGCCCCGGTAGGGTTGAGAATGGTAGAGGTGAAGCAACTCCGGTAGGGTTGAGGAAGGTGTCGGCAAAGAGGATCAGAGGCTGTCGATGGGGGCGTCGGTGGGGCGGCTCCGGGGGGTGTGGATGAAGTGTCTCTGGTGGGGAGTACGAAGGAGCCGTTGCAGATGCGCTGCGGTTGACAAGAGTACCATCGACGTAGATCCGGTGTCGTGGACAAGGCTGGCCCTGAATGGGCTGGGGTACAATGGTGGATGAGGAGTCTACTTGTTTCTAGGGGAGGTGGGAGGGGTAGATGCGGCCGCAAAAGCAGATTCGGCGAGGTGGACGCCGCTGGCAGTGAATGGGCTCTGATACGCGGTGGATGTGCAGTCTAGGGTTTTGAGAGGGGAGGGGTTGAAAGGAAAATGAAGTACGGACGGCATGATGTAAGATGCTCTGGTGCTGTAGAGTTAGTCGTTTTTGCGGGAGGGGGAGAGGAAATGGGGGTGTCGTATGGTGGGGGGAACCGGAACTTGCCAATGCAGCCCGACCTATTATCTAAATGAGGGTTGTATTGTAACTATTGTTCTCCATGCACCAGGGACAAAAGGGGAATTTCTCATGCTAAAGACTAGGTGGCGGAAATTTTACAAGGAGGAGGGAGACTTTGCCGCCTGCGGGATCGTTCGTATCCAGTTTCAACTAATTTTGGGCAGTGGTAGCAGGAAGGTCATGCAAGACTATGTACATGGGGCACACGTCAGCAGTTAATAACTGGTGTGAAGTTCACCCCAAAAAAAAGACAAAAACTCGGGATGATGCACCGATAACTTGGACGTTCACATGGGCGCGGCCAATTGTACGGGTGTAGAGGCGCGTTCACAAAAAAGGGATCAAACCCTCAGCCAATGGATTTCTCATGTAAATCGATAATTTAGTGCCATTGGTTATTTACTTTAAACATAATGCATTGACGTATTATTGTAGAGGCGCACAAAAATAAATGGATACTGTAGTCCCACAAAAGAGACGGATATTGTAGTCCGCTACTTAAAAGTGTTACCTCATATGATTACACAACCTCCATTTCATAAATTGCGCACCCGTTGAATTCATATATGAATATTACATATATTACTTCATAATAGAACCTAAAATCATCCAAGACTAATGAATTTAAATGCAAGACTAACAATGGTGCATGTACATGATAGCTACATTGGTTGTTTGAAGAAACATCACTGTAACTTTGGCATGCACAATTGAAAAGGATTATTTAGAAAAATGTGATATGTGAGTGTCCAAACTTTATAGCATTGAATCAATATTATATCTTTGGTCATGATAAAAAGTAGATATTGATTTATGTTCAAGCAATGCACGTCCATGATCGCTAGATAGTGATACTGTCACACCCTAGCTAGTCCATGCATTAGAGTGTGCATCATGTTTATTTTTCATCAGAAATTTGAAATGGGGAAGGCAGAACCCCCAGCACCCCTCTTGAAATCAACTAGGGTTTACTAAAAATAATTTCAATGAACCTGAAATGCCCTTCTAAAATGTTCACCCTCTTTGCCTTGGGTTAGAACCTCTGGCAAAATAGGTGCACAATTTTCTAGGTCAACAGAAGGTCATTGAATTAAATCATAAGTATTTGAATTTGGGCATTTAAATGCTATAAAATAATTCAAATGCTCAAATAATTCTGGGAGTAAATGTTTCCTGTTGGAAATAATCTAAACAGAGGCCACATTTATTTTCAGGATTTTTGGAAATGTTCTAGTATTTTAAATAAAGCTAAATAGTTGCAGTTTAATAGAAAACAGA
The DNA here is from genome assembly GCF_003073215.2 of Triticum urartu. Classification (NCBI taxonomy): domain Eukaryota; kingdom Viridiplantae; phylum Streptophyta; class Magnoliopsida; order Poales; family Poaceae; genus Triticum; species Triticum urartu. The sequence continues at coordinate 320,617,977 of NC_053027.1, read as the reverse complement.
AACTAAAAAAAAGGAGAAAGAAGCCCACCTGGGCCGTACCTGTGCTGGCCCAGCCCAGCTTGCTGGCGCTGCCAGTCGTCGTCCTCCTCGCGCCAGAAGGACGTAGAGCGCGTGCTCGCGCGCGCCGGCCATGCGCCGGCCACCTCCTACTTCCGCTGACGCTCGGGAGACGCCCTGAAGTGCCACGCGACCCCACGTCTCGCTCTCATCCTCTCGCACTCTCCCCCTCGTCTCTCTCACTCTCCCCCGCGATGGCCGAGCACGTCCCTCGCCGCCGATCGCCGTAGTCGCCACTACAGCCACTCCCTCGCCCCTCCGACGAGCCCATTAGCTCCGCCTCGACTCCCTCGTCCTCCCCACCGAGCCACGCATCGCCGGAGGCCCTGCATAGCCGCCTTCGCCCTCGTCTTCAACCTCGGGCACCCGAGCCATCTCCGGTCGATTCGCCGCCGCCAGGACCTCCCCGAGCTCGCTGACCCCCTCTCCGACTCCGCTGTGAGCTTCTCTTCCTTTCCCCTCTTCTCTCGTGCTCGCGCTCGTCCCCTAGCTCCATTTTCCACCACGGCCGAGAGCTTCTCGCCGCCGGCCATGGCGCAGCCGTGGCCACAGCCGTGCAAGCCCCCAACGGAGCGCCTCACCGTGCTCAGTGCAGCACCAGGAACCCGTAGCCACCCCCAGTTCTCCCTCCCGTGCACCGTAGCGTCGAAACCAACCACGCCCGAACTCCGGTTGCCGCCACGAGCTCGATTCCGGCGAGCTCGCTCCACCCCAGCTCCTCACACTTGCTCCATTGGATGCACGAGAGCCTGGGCTTCGCACGGGTGGTCTCTGGCGTCGATTTGGTCGCCGGAGGGCGTTTTCCGAGCCGCGCCGCCATCTCGGGTGGGGCCAGTAGACCCCCCCCTGAGTCTATGACAGGTGGGGCCGGTCTGTTAACTAATTTAGGTTTTGTTTTAATTAAATCTTAGTTAATCAGTCACTGACTAGTGGGCCCTGCCCAGTAATTAGGCTAACTAAACGTAGTTAGTGCACTAGGAGGCTGACAGAAGGGGCCCACCAGTCAGGTTTGACCTGGCTGGCGCCTTTGACCTGCTGACGTCACCCTGATGCATTGCTGATGCAGTAATTGATTTTTTGCATTTATTTTTATACAAGAAATTCCAGAAAATAGTTCAAACTTCAAAAATTCATAGAAATTCAACCATAGCTCCAAATGAGATAAATTATATATGAAAAATTATCAGAAAAATTCAATCTATCCATCTGTAATGGTTTCATGCATGACAAAACAAGTTTACCTTGCTATTTAGGCAGAATAAGGAAATGCACTATTAAGGCCATGTTCAATGTGCTAATATTTGAATCTTTGATTCAAATGAGTTAATTCCTTCCTATTATACCTTGCATTAGGCCAAGACACATTCATATTGCCATGTCATAGCATGCATCATATTGTTGCATATCGTCATGTGTTGCTTGTGTTCCGATGTGTTCTTCGTGGTAGGTTCTGCCTCCGAGGATATTCACGAGTATCCAACTGAAGGGCAGTATCCCACTACCACTCCATCAGGCAAGCAACCATTGATCATTTCGATACAAACCCATGTTCTCACTTCTGCTCTTGTTTACTACATTAAGACAACGCGATTCAAACTGCTGTGTGCTACGGTAGTTGAACCCTTATCCTCTGCATGACCTGTCATTGCCACAGTAACTAGATGAAACCCACTAGCATGTGTAGGAGTTGTTTGAGCCATGTTTTGTGATTTCCTACCTTGCTATGCCTGCTATGCTTAGAGTTGTGTCAGGTCAGGTTCATCTAGGTGATGGGCTAGAGTGAAATGCTTGTGCTGGTAATGTGAGGGATGTGTTGAACATGTTTTGGTAAAGGTAGCGATGAGAGGCCATGTAGGAGTACATGGTGGGTTGTTTCATTGAGGCCGTCCCTAAGAACTGAGATCTGTATGCGTGATTTAAGCTTCAGCTACTACCACACATTTGGGCCTGAAATATGACCCCGCTCGACTTACTGACCCCTCTCGCCTCTGTCCAGGAGTTGCAACTAGTCTCTAGTGTTTGTAGGACATGTGTTGGCGGCCGTGCGTAGCGCTAACCCTAGGGGTGGGCTATGATGCGGTAGATACACCGTGGCCGGGTATGCCGGGCGCCCGTTTGGCGTCTCGGGACCCTGTACACATAGTTTGGGGCCGTTGAGGACACCCTGGCCAGATTTCCTTGCGGATGGAACCTGAATAGGCGATAAACCTGGATTAGAGACTTGTGAGGTTAGTCAGGTTGTGGTCTACACCCACGTCGGTTTTCGCTTGAAGTCTGCGGAGCACATGTCGTGTGCAGACGCTAAGTGGTGGAAACATGTGTGACGAAGTACACCCCTGCAGGGTATAAAACTATTCGAATAGCCCCGTCCGCGGTAAAGGACTACCTGGTTGCATATACAGTTCATAGACAAGTTAATGGATACTACTAAAAGACTCAAGATAAGTGTGAGTACCGAGGATGGCCCCCTCGTAGGATGACGAGGGAGGATCCCCGGTGGAGTATTGTGTTGGTGAGTAGTGGACTCGTGTGCGAAAACTATTTTACTGGTGAAGTTCCGTAGGATAGCTTAGCCAAGAGTCAAAGCTGGCTTGCTGCATCAACCCCACCGCCTTCTTGAGAATAAGCATGTATAGTAGGTTCTGATGTAAGACTTGCTGAGTACCTTTGTACTCATGTTTTCTTATTATTGTTTTCAGACGACAACACTGCCCCCTCCGATGGGTTTTATGTACACCTTGACATCGACGAGTGACTAGCCACCCAGGTGGTGATCCTGGCCATGGAGGGCCCTATGTAGATAGACAGGCTTCGAGAAGCCTTCTTTCTTTCTAGAGTCTGTACTCAGACTAGTTGCTTCTGCATGTGCTTGAATGATTATATGACTTGAGTGTCGGGTCATGTGACCCCTATCTGTATGAACCTGTTATGTATGGCTCTCTGGAGCCCTTAAATAAAGTACTTGAGTTGTAGAGTTTTGTTGTGATGCCATGTTGTATGTACTCATATCGGGCATATTGTGTGTATGATTGAAATGCTTGGTATGAGTGGGATCCGACAATCTAGTTGTTTATCCTTGGCAGCCTTTCTTATGGAGAAATGTAGTCTAGTGTTCCTCGAGCCATAGTAGTCTGCTACAGCCCGGTTTACCGGAGTCCTGCTAGCCCAGCACTACTGTTCAGGACACTTGACTGGCCGGCATGTATTTCATATCGTCCCTATGTCTGTCCCTTCGGGGAAATGTCACACGGTGACTTCCGGAGTCCTGTCTAGCCTGCTACAGCCCGGGGTTCCCCGGAGTCCTGCTAGCCCAGTGCTACAGCCCGGAATCACTCATTGATGACCGACATGTTCGATGTGATTCATGTATGCCTGTCTCCATAGGTCCGTGCCGCTTGGGTTCACGACTAGCCATGTCGGCCCGGGTTCTCTGTCATATGGATGCTAGCGACACTATCATATACGTGAGCCAAAAGGCGCAAACGGTCCCGGACATGGTAAGGCGACACCCGTGGGAGACCGTGCGTGAGGCCGCAAAGTGATATGAGGTGTTACCGGCTAGATCGATGTTACCGGCTAGATCGGGGTCCTGACAGCGTTGGTATCAGAGCTGGACTGCCTGTAGTTTCGTTGAGCCAAACTGGTCGATGTCGAGTCTAGAAATGCTTTAGTTATATGTAGGGGAATTGATTGTGGGAGGGAATGTAAGTTTCTTTTACTCCTATACCTATGCCTCTGATCTGAGTCATTCTCTCCTCATTCAACGTGGGTTAATGACTAGGCTCTCTTCCTCTATCAGGTTCACGTGTTACTAATCCGTAGCAGCTTATAGGACTGTTGTTACAAGTCCCAGTTCAGTTTCTACTATTCTCAGTATGTTGCTAATTGAATCAAAACCTTGATATGATGTTGTTGAGTGGTATTGTGAACTGTTGTGGATGTCTCAAATCTTTTTCTGAGCATTTACAGCCGTTATGCTGTCCATTTTTCCCTAGAAATTCTAATTTCTTTGCATTATGGTTGTGCTTTCAGATGGCCAACCATGTTCAAAACCAAGTGGTTCGCCTGACCCGGTGCCTCGACGTGCCCGGTCATACTGCTATGCTAGTCCGGGTAATGATCGAGACGGGCTACCGTTGGTATCCCGAATACACCGTCGAAGAGAAGTTCCGCGACTTTAATCAAAGCCAATATCTCTGCACCGTTAGGATATTTCCTTCTTATCCTGGATCTACCGAGCCCCTTCACTGTTCCTATGGACTCGGGGTTACTGTTGAGATGGCTGTGCAGGATGCTGCCTATTCCATGATGACCATCTTGCGAGTCCGGACTGGCCTGCTTCGGAACACCGACTTCCGTTACATGCCAGCTTCACTTCCGGGAGCGCAAGGGTATCTTCAGGCTATCTATGCTGACTCCACTCAGGAGGACTCACTAACTCGTACCACTGCCGAGTTGCTCGAAGATAAGGACCGAGAGAATCGGGCCTTGAGGCTGGAGCTTTTCAATACCCGTGCTGATCATTGGGCCACATTGACTCGGTTTGCACCTGTAGTGCAAGCTAGATGTATGGATACAAGGGATCTGTATCATGTGAGATCAGCTCTGCCAGACATGGTGGATTGGCGTGATGTGGGAGGCATCACCCCACCCCGTGGTCCCCGCAGGCCACCGTTTGTTGGTCCAAGACCTCATCCTAGCCCCTTTGGTCCACAGGCTCCTCAGGACAGTCTGTTCCCGGATGGTCATGTTGAACTTCTAGGCTACGGAGGTGACTTCCATGAGAACTACTACGGAGCTGTCTGAGTTAGTAGTAGTACCACTAGTATTGTAGTAGTCGTATCTCCACTGTCCTGTGTGACTTGTGGAATATGACTTTGCGTGTAATCGATTCCGGAGGTGTAGACAAATAATGTATAGGAGCTTGGAATGCCTCCGATGAGATGTAACGTCTTTCATCATAGTTGTACTGTAGCCTGGGCTTGTACTAAACTATGTATGATGTGTATGACCGTTGGTATATATATGGCAGTTTTATATTACCATGACATACGGATGAACATCTCTGCATTCCGTGTTATCCATTACATTCTGCACTCCCTTGCCAAGTTTGAGCCATCCTTGTCTAAACCGTTGTCTTGTTTTCTCCTAGGATGGTCAACACCCGCAGCAACCCTGCTGCCCCGGAGCAGGGGGAAGCCAGTGCAGCTAGAGGTGAAAATCTGCCTCACCCGCCTTCTCTGGCCGAAGTGATGCTGGAGGCAGAAAGGAACAAGCGTGAGACTAACCGCCTGCTAGAGCGGATTGAGCAGAACACTGCACGCCACCCACGAAATGACTTGGTGTCAATCAATGACTTTATCAAGCTGTACCCACCAAAGTTCAACCATTCCGTCGAGCCCCTCGACGCGGATGACTGGCTTCGCAGCATCACCCACAAGCTACGTTCTGCCAACGTAGCCGAAGCCGACAAGGTTATCTATGCTTCCTATCACCTCGAAGGCCCTGCTAGCCTCTGGTGGGAAAACTTCGAAGCTATGCGCCCGGTCGGCCAAGTCACTACTTGGGCTGAATTCAGTGAGGCTTTCCGTGAGCATCACATTCCGGAAGGCCTCATGGATCGCAAGAGGGAGGAGTTCTGCAACTTCACCCAAGGAAGACTGACTGTGGATGCATATAGCCGTGAATTTGGGAATCTGGCACGCTATGCCCCTGAAGAGGTTTCTACTGACGCTAAGAAGTAGGCAAGGTTCCACAAGGGACTTAGCCCTGAGCTTTGTTGCGATCTCTGTCTGCACGAGTGCGCTTCCTTTCAGAAGTTGGTCAATAAAGCCATCAGTGCTGAGACAGGTCAGACTGATTATGATGCTTCACGCAAGCACTCCCGTGATTTTGGCTCTTCATCCGGCTCTGGGGCTCAGAAGCGCCGGGTGTGGATCCCAAGCACGGCACTGCCACCCAGGTTCATTCCGAGGCCATCCTTTGAGGCGCCTCGTCCCAACCAACAATTTGCACCGCCCAATCCCTATGGTGGCCCCGCTGCTAATGCTGCTCCATGCCCCAATGTGGTGACATGCTTCAAGTGTGGAGAGCTGGGTCACTATAGCCGAGAGTGTCCCCAGAACAACAACCCCAATCAAACTGGAAAGTCCGTTGGCCGTGGTAAGCTAGCGGGGAAGACTTTCTACGCCAAGCCGGCCACCACTGCACGTGGCCATGTCAATTAAGTTTCAGCCGAGGAGGCTCATGAGGATCCTAACGTCGTCCTTGGTACGCTCCTTGTTAACTGCCATCTGGCATCTGTTCTTTTCGATACTGGAGCATCTCATTCATTCATATCCGAGAACTATGCTCGACTGCATAACACGACATTCTGTGACATGTCCTCTACCATGGAAATTCAAACCCCTGGCTCTAGATGGCAAACGTCTAGAGTAAGCCATGGGAACGAAATTCTTGTCGACAGACTTGTCTTCCTTGCATCCTTAATAGCTCTCAAGTCCTCCGACATAAACATCATCTTGGGTATGGACTGGATGTCAGCTCATTACGCTAAGATTGATTGTGCCACTAGAACCGTTCAACTTACTCACCCATCGGGCAAGACAGTCAATGTCTTAACTCGAGTGGCCAAGCGCCAGCTTTACTCCCTAAATGCCAACCCCCTTCCAGACCTTGAGGATGTTCCGGTAGTCCGAGACTTCCCGGATGTCTTTCCAGAAGAACTGCCAGGTGTTCCACCTAACAGGGATGTCGAGTTTGTGATAGACCTTGTTCCAGGAACCGTTCCAATTTCTAGAAGACCATATAAGATGGCACCCCTAGAGCTAGCCGAGGTTAAGAACCAACTCGATGAGTCCTTGAAAAAGTGTTTCATCCGTCCTAGTTCCTCTCCTTGGGCTTGCCCCGTCCTCTTCGTTAAGAAGAAGGATGGAACGGATCGAATGGTTGTGGATTACCGACCTGTCAATTTGGTCACCATCAAGAACAAATATCCGCTTCCCAGGATCAACGATCTGTATGATCAGCTCGCTGGATCCTCAGTCTTCTCCAAGATGGATTTGAGGTTGGGCTACCATCAAATCAAAATCAGAAACGGGGACATACCCAAAACGGCCTTTGTTACTCGTTATGGCCAATACGAGTACACCGTCATGTCCTTTGGTTTAACCAATGCCCCGGCTACCTTCTCTCGGTTAATGAACTCAGTCTTCATGGAGTACTTGGATAAATTCGTCATAGTATACCTTGATGACATACTCATCTACTCCAAGAATGAAGAGGAACATGCCATACATCTAAGGCTGGTATTGATGAAACTTCGAGAGCATCGCCTTTATGCCAAATTCTCCAAGTGTGAATTTTGGTTGCCAGAAGTGACCTATCTAGGCCATGTAATCTCTGGTAAGGGTATTGCTGTCAATCCCGTGCGAATTCAAGCCGTCCTTGATTGGACTCCACCTGAAACGCTCAAGCAAGTTCGGAGTTTCCTTGGCCTAGCGAGCTATTGCCGCCGCTTCGTCGAGAATTTCTCCAAGGTTGCTAAACCTCTAACTAAACTCCTCAAGAAAGATAAAAAGCTCGAGTGGACTCCACAGTGCGAGATCAATTTTCAGGAACTGAAAAGACGCCTGACATCTGCCCCCGTACTGGTACCACTTGATTTCTCCAAGGACTTTATTATCTATTGCGACGCCTCGCAACAAGGACTAGGTTGCATACTCATGCAAGATCGTCAAGTAATTGCCTATGCTTCACGGCAATTACACCCACATGAGGAAAATTATCCCACACATGATCTAGAGCTTGCAGCTATAGTCCATGCACTTAAAACCTGGCGACATTACCTTCTCGGTAATCGTTGCGAGATCTTCACCGATCACCAAAGTCTGAAATATATCTTCACTCAACCAGATTTGAATCTCAGGCGAAGACGTTGGGTTGAGTTGATCTCGGATTACGACTTAGGAATAACTTACACCCCGGGCAAAGCCAATGTCATGGCTGATGCGCTAAGCCGTAAGTCCTATTGTAACAACCTGATGTTACAACAAAGTCAACCATTTCTCCATGAGGAATTTCGTAAGCTAAATCTTCACATTGTTCCTCAAGGATTCCTATCCACCCTGGTGGCGAAACCTACCCTCATGGATCAAATCATAGCTGCCCAGAAGCGTGACAAGGGCATATCTCGGATTAAGGAAAACATTGCTAGCGGAGTTGCTAAATGTTTTTCCATGGATAAGCGGGGTACTGTCTTCTTTGAGAACCGTTTGGTGGTTCCCAAGAAACACCATCTACGCCAGTTGATCCTTAAGGAAGCTCATGAATCCCCTCTCACCATTCATCCCGATAGTACTAAAATGTATCAAGACCTATGCCAGCGGTTTTGGTGAACTAGGATGAAGAGAGAAATCGCTCAATACGTTGCTAGCTGCGACATCTGTCGTCGTGTTAAAGCAGAGCACCAACGGCCTGCTGGCACGCTTCAACCTTTGGCTATTCCTGAATGGAAATGGGATAAAATCAGTATGGATTTCATCACCGAGTTTCCCAGTAACAAGAGAGGGAATAATGCCATCTTCGTCGTGATCGACCGACTTTCCAAAGTAGCCCATTTTCTACCTGTTCGTGAGAGTATCACCGCTAGCCAGCTAGCCGACTTATACATCTCCCGAATAGTGGCTCTTCATGGTGTTCCATTGGAAATTAACTCAGACCGTGGGAGTCTCTTCACCTCTCGATTTTGGGAAAGTTTCCAAAATGCTATGGGAACTCGTCTCTCTTTTAGTACCGGCTTCCATCCTCAATCAAGTGGTCAAGTAGAGCGAGTCAATCAAATACTGGAAGATATGCTCCGAGCTTCTGTTATCTCGTTCGGAATGAGTTGGGAGCAATGCCTTCCATTCGCAGAGTTTGCTTATAACAATAGTTATCAAGCTAGCTTGGGCAAAGCTCCTTTCGAAGTTCTTTATGGAAGAAAATGTCGAACGCCTCTTAACTGGTCAGAAACCGGGGAAAGACAACTCTTTGGCCCGGATATGATTCAGGAAGCAGAAGAGCAGGTTCGCGTTATTCGTGAGAAATTGAAAACAGCCCAATCTCGTCAAAAGAGTCAATATGATCGTAAACATAAGCCTATGACTTATTAAGTCGACGAGAAGGCTTACCTTCGGGTTACTCCGTTAAAGGGATCCCATCGTTTCAGTATCAAAGGCAAATTGGCCCCTCGTTACATTGGACCCTTTCGCATTCTTGCCAAACGAGGAGAAGTTGCCTACCAACTGGAACTACCTCCGCATCTCTCCAGAGTTCACGATGTCTTCCACGTTTCACAACTCAGGCGTTGCTTCGTGGATCCTATCCGTGGAGTGGACCACAAAACGCTTGATCTACAAGATAACCTTTCCTATCGGGAATATCCCGTTCGTATCCTTGATCAAGCCGAGCGTACCACTCGACGTCATAATATCAAGTTTCTCAAGGTTCAATGGTCACACCACTCCGATAAAGAAGCCACTTGGGAAAGGGAGGATCGTCTTCGACTCGAGTACCCCACCTTCTTTCCAGAGGATCCTAAATCTCGGGACGAGATTCTTTTGAGTGGGGGTGAGTTGTCACACCCTAGCTAGTCCATGCATTAGAGTGTGCATCATGTTTATTTTTCATCAGAAATTTGAAATGGGGAAGGCAAAACCTCGAGCACCCCTCTTGAAATCAACTAGGGTTTACTAAAAATAATTTCAATGAACCTGAAATGCCCTTCTAAAATGTTCACCCTCTTTGCCTTGGGTTAGAACCTCTGGCAAAATAGGTGCACAATTTTCTAGGTCAATAGAAGGTCATTGAATTAAATCATAAGTATTTGAATTTGGGCATTTAAATGCTATAAAATAATTTAAATGCTCAAATAATTCTGGGAGTAAATGTTTCCTCTTGGAAATAATCTAAGCAGAGGCCACATTTATTTTCAGGATTTTTGGAAATTTTCTAGTATTTTAAATAAAGCTTAACAGTTGCAGTTTAATAGAAAACAAAAACTAAAAAAAGGAGAAAGAAGCCCACCTGGGCCTTACCTGTGCTGGCCCAGCCACCTGGCCCGGCCCAGCCTGCTGGCGCTGCCAGTCATCGTCCTCCTCGCGCCAGAAGGACACGGAGCGCGTGCTCGCGCGCGCCGGCCACGCGCAGGCCACCTCCTGCTTCCGCCGACGCCCGGGAGACGCCCTGAAGTGCCACGCGACCCCACGTCTCCCTCTCATCCTCTCGCACTCTCCCCCTCGTCTCTCTCACTCTCCCCCGAGACGGCCGAGCACGTGCCTCTCCGCCGATCGCCGTAGTCGCCACTACAGTCACTCCCTCGCCCTTCCGACGAGCCCATTAGCTCCGCCTCGACTCCCTCGTCCTCCCAACCGAGCCACGCATCGCCGGAGGCCCTGCATCGCCGCCTTCGCCCTCGTCTTCAACCTCGGGCACCCGAGCCATCTCCGGTCGATTCTCCGCCTTCGCCCTCGTCTTCAACCTCGGGCACCCGAGCCATCTCCGGTCGATTCGCCGCCGCCAGGACCTCCCCGAGCTCGCTGACCCCCTCTCCGACTCCGCTGTGAGCTTCTCTTCCTTTCCCCTCTTCTCTCGTGCTCGCGCTCGTCCCCTAGCTCCATTTTCCACCGCGGCCGAGAGCTTCTCGCCGCCGGCCATGGCGCAGCCGTGGCCACAGCTGTGCAAGCCCACAACGGAGCGCCTCACCGTGCTCAGTGCAGCACCAGGAACCCGTGGCCACCCCCAGTTCTCCCTCCCGTGCACCGCAGCGTCGAAACCGACCCCGCCCGAACTCCGGTCGCCGCCACGAGCTCGATTCCGGCGAGCTCGCTCCACCCCAGCTCCTCACACTTGCTCCATTGGATGCGCGAGAGCCTGGGCTTCGCACGGGTGGTCTCTGGCGTCGATTTGGTGGCCGAAGGGCGTTTTCCCAGCCGCGCCGCCGTCTCGGGCCTCGCCGACGTCGAGCCGCCGGCGAGTTGACTCAGTTTGACCCCTGGGTGGGCCCAGGTAGACCCCCCTGAGTCTATGACAGGTGGGGCCGGTCTGTTAACTAATTTAGGTTTAGTTTTAATTAAATCTTAGTTAATCAGTCACTGACTAGTGGGCCCTGCCCAGTAATTAGGCTAACTAAACGTAGTTAGTGCACTGAGAGGCTGACAGAAGGGGCCCACCAGTCAGGTTTGACCTGGCTGGCGCCTTTGACCTGCTGACGTCACCCTGACGCATTGCTGACGCAGTAATTGATTTTCTGGATTTATTTTTATACAGGAAATTCCAAAAAATAGTTCAAACTTCAAAAATTCATAGAAATTCAACCATAGCTCCAAATGAGATAAATTATATATGAAAAATTATCAGAAAAATTCAATCTATCCATCTGTAATGGTTTCATGCATGACAAAATAAGTCTACCTTGCTATTTAGGCAGAATAAGGAAATGCACTATTAAGGCCATGTTTAATGAGCTAATATTTGAATCTTTGATTCAAATGAGTTCATTCCTTCCTATTATACCTTGCATTAGGCCAAGACACATTCATATTGCCATGTCATAGCATGCATCATATTGTTGCATATTGTCATGTGTTGATTGTGTTCCGATGTGTTCTTCATGGTAGGTTCTGCCTCCGAGGATATTCACGAGTATCCAACTGAAGGGCAGTATCCCACTACCACTCCATCAGGCAAGTAACCATTGATCATTCCGATACAAACCCATGTTCTCGCTTCTACTCTTGTTTACTGCATTAAGACAACGCGATTCAAACTGCTGTGTGCTACGGTAGTTGAACCCTTATCCTCTGCATGACCTGTCATTGCCACAGTAACTAGATGAAACCCACTAGCATGTGTAGGAGTTGTTTGAGCCATGTTTTGTGATTTCCTACCTTGCTATGCCTGCTATGCTTAGAGTTGTGTCAGGTCTGGTTCATCTGGGTGATGGGCTAGAGTGAAATGCTTGTGCCGGTAATGTGAGGGATGTGTTGAACATGTTTTGGTAAAGGTATCGATGAGAGGCCATGTAGGAGTACATGGCGGGTTGTTTCATTGATGCCGTCCCTAAGAACTGAGATCTGTATGCGTGATTTAAGCTTCAGCTACTACCACACATTGGGCCCTGAAATATGACCCCGCTCGACTTACTGACCCCTCTCGCCTCTGTCCAGGAGTTGCAACAAGTCTCTTGTGTTTGTAGGACATGTGTTGGCGGCCGTGCGTAGCGCTGACCCTAGGGGTGGGCTATGATGCGGTAGATACACCATGGCCGGGTATGCCGGCGCCCGTTTGGCGTCTCGGGACCCTGTACACATCGTTTGGGGCCGTTGAGGACACCCCGGCCGGATTTCCTTGAGGATGGAACCTGAATAGGCGATAAACCTGGATTAGAGACTTGTGAGGTTAGGCAGGTCGTGGTCTACACCCACGTCGGTTTTCGCTTGAAGTCTGCCGAGCACATGTCGTGTGCAGACGCTAAGTGGTGGAAACATGTGTGACGAAGTACACCCCTATAGGGTATAAAACTATTCGAATAGCCGCGTCCGCGGTAAAGGACTACTTGGTTGCATATACAGTTCATAGACAAGTTAATGGACACTACTAAAAGACTCAAGATAAGTGTGAGTACCGAGGATGGCCCCCTCGTAGGATGACGAGGGAGGATCCCCGGTGGAGTATTGTGTTGGTGAGTAGTAGACTCGTGTGCGAAAACTATTTTACTGGTGGAGTTCCGTTGGATAGCTTAGCCAAGAGTCAAAGCTGGCTTGCTGCATCAACCCCACCGCCTTCTTGAGAATAAGCATGTATAGTAGGTTCTGATGTAAGACTTGCTGAGTACCTTTGTACTCATGTTTGCTTATTATTGTTTTCAGACCACAACACTGCCCCCTCTGATGGGTTTTATGTAGACCTTGAAGTCGACGAGTGACTAGCCACCCAGGTGGTGATCCTGGCCATGGAGGGCCCTATGTAGATAGACAGGCTTCGAGAAGCCTTCTTTCTTTCTAGAGTCTGTACTCAGACTAGTTGCTTCCGCATGTGCTTGAATGATTGTATGACTTGAGTGTCGGGTCATGTGACCCCTATCTGTATGAACCTGTTATGTATGGCTCTCTGGAGCCCTTAAATAAAGTACTTGAAATGCTTGGTATGAGTGGGATCCGACAATCTAGTTGTTTATCCTTGGTAGCCTTTCTTATGGGGAAATGTAGTCTAGTGTTCCTCGAGCCATAGTAGTCCGCTACAGCCCGGTTCACCGGAGTCCTGCTAGCCCAGCACAACTTTTCAAGACACTTGACTGGCCGGCATGTGTTTCACTTCGTCCATATGTCTGTCCCTTCGGGGAAATGTCACACGGTGACTTCCGGAGTCCTATCTAGCCTGCTACAGCCCGGGGTTCCCCGGAGTCCTGCTAGCCCAGTGCTACAGCCCGGAATCACTCGTTGATGACCGACATGTTCGATGTGATTCATGTATGCCTGTCTCCATAGGTCTGTGCCGCTTGGGTTCACGACTAGCCATGTCGGCCCGGGTTCTCTGTCATATGGATGCTAGCGACACTATCATATACGTGAGTCAAAAGGCGCAAACGGTCCCGGGCCATGGTAAGGCGACACCCGTGGGAGACCGTGCGTGAGGCCGCAAAGTGATATGAGGTGTTACCGGCTAGATCGATGTGACATGGAATCGTGGTCCTGACAGATACATGAATGAATTGTGCAATCTCTCTCACACGCGTACATATCTCTGTTCTCCGTAGGCATCGGAATCACACACGTGCACTATGTGTATTTCTCTCCCTCCTTCAATGTTAGAATTCGTGTTTCTACCCCGTCCTACAAGTCTCAAGCACAGAAACATACACACTCTCTATATCGAACACGCCCACCCCTTTAATTCCACCCACCCACCGCCACTAATGTCTCAAAGTATAATTATATCTCGCACACATATGCCTAAGGTTAAGTAGAGTCCCGGAACCATATGAATACATACAATGGGATTCCAGCAGAGCAACTTTTGTTTCGATATTTCATTCTCTCTCTCTCTCAAACACACACACACATGCTCGCACGCCCGTAGACATTGTTTATCTCTTCATTTTTTCCGGCACTTGCATGCACAACGCTTGTTTATCTCCGTGCTGCTTTAAGTATGCCTCGCACACATGCTATTTACCTATCCCTTAATATAGATATGTGTCACACAAACTCCTTCTCCCTATATCTAAGTGTCACTGTCCCCCCCCCACACACCCACACCCACACACACTTCCCGACACCGAAGGAGTAGGGTGACACCTCGATCTTGATACTTCTTTCGCTACTGTACTAACAGTGGAACCAACAAAGTACTTTGAATACAAGATTAAGGATGGATGCAAGTCATGTACAATATTCATGCAATTAACTTTTTATAGAGGGAGAATCATACACGCAATTAACTCAAATGGATTGGATGTGACTCTATTATTTCTAGCATAAGAGCATCTCCAATGGCAGCCGGCAAATTTCTTCCCGCTTCCTTCCATGGAGGACATCCAACACCAATGATATACATTTTCACAACTCTAACCAACCATAGGGAATTCGTGCAAACACGGACTAATTTCATATAAGCATGAAGGATTTTTTATAAAAAGCTGGATCTTCATATCAACATGATGGATTCCATTACATTTACATGAACTAAGTGATGCTAATCTGGCTCTTATCGTATAATTAATACCTAATCTAAAGGGCCGCCCGCAGATCCCTTTGTCTTCCTAGTCAGATTTCGGGTTCCAAAGAAGACGAGACACAAGATTTATACTGGTTCGGGCCACCGTTGTGGTGTAATACCCTACTCCAGTGTGGTGTGGTGCATTGCCTCTTGGGCTATGGATGAACAGTTACAACGAAAGAACAGCCTCCTAAGGAGAGGTGTTTTGGTGCTTGGTGAGCTCGTGTGTTTTAGGATGATCGGGATCCTGTCCCCCCTCGTTATGGTGGTGGCTAGTCCTATTTATAGAGGCCCTGGTCCTCTTCTCAAATATTGAGCGGGAAGGGATCCCACAATGGCCAAATTCGAAGGCAGACAACTAGTACAAGTTATCCTGACAAAAGTAGTCTTCGCCTGACAAAGGCTCTGGTGGTGATGCCATCTTGGGCTCCACGGTGACCTCCATCTAGTCGTCCTGCTGCTCTTGGTCTTGTTGCACCGATATGGAAACATTTGCCTGATGCCTCGGGACTCCTCTCCTGCGCTTACCCCTTTAGCACTAAAGAGGAAACGAGGACACTCTGCGCGCTGGCGTCTGCCTGGCGCCTACCTGGGCTTGATCGTCATGGCTTGCGTCATTGGAACCTCGTGAGGTTCGCCTTACCTTGATCTCTCCGCCCCTCGCGAGCCAGCCTGGTGAGGATGCCCCTGAGGAGGTCTTGCGTCGTCCGCCTCACGGGGCTTGGCCCCTCGCGAGGGTCTTGGGTGTTTACTGGTGAAGATGGGTCATACGCGGCCGCTGGCAGGCAAGTCTGGGGACCCCCGTTCCCGGAACGACGACAGTAGCCCCCAGGCCCAAGGCACTTGGATTTGGCTTCGAGGCGAAGCCAAAGGGCAAGTGCGGGGCGCCGCGGGCCCCAACAGCCTACGGCCTTGATCGATGCGTGGCGAATGATTGCACATGGCGTCTCCGCTTCTCCATGCAGCCTTGAAATCCTCCTGGCTAGGCGGCCACGGCATCCTACACAGTTACCTCCCTGTTGCTGGCAACACACTCTTCGACTTCTTCACTTCCTCGTACCTCTGCCTCCTCTTCCATTCCAACTCGAGCTCTGCCCTTATTGCCATGGCACCGAACCAGGCGGAGAAAGGGAAGAAGCCCCTGTCCTCAGCCAACTCAGCTCTGGTCGTCGAGCCTGCCGTCGGCCGATCGCGGGTGCTCAATCGAGAGGCCATTGATAAGGTCCGCCTTGCGCTCGCTACCAGCTTCAACAAATGGGGGGGGGGGCGGTGGCCTAGCCTGTGTCCTGAGCCTCCATTGATAGGACGGCCACCAAGGTCCCGTTCTTCATCGACGCTCTTGGGCTGGCCTGGTTCCTCCTCCGCCTTCTTCGATGCCGTTCTTTCTCATTACCAGATCCATATGATGCACCTTGATCGCCAATCTGTCACCCTTCTCGCCGTCTTCGCCTTTGTTTGCGATTCCATGGTGGGCATTGTTCCTTCTGTAGTCCTCTTTTTCCATTTCTCCTCGCTACACCTGACCACCCCCTGGCGGTGCTCTGGGTGCGTGAGCTTCTAGGCCGTGGCGGCGACGGCCGGATCGGGGATTGACTTCGATCTCCCGCCGTCCACAAGCGAGTTTCGGAGGCGGTGGGTGTATGTCGAAGTCGGAGTACTCAGCCCCTGCTCTCGCTTTCGTCATCGTTCGCCGTCCCTAGCTCTGGCTGGGGTCAAGAGGAGTTGCGGGCTCCCATCTCACCTTCGTCTGGCTCCGGTTGAGGAGGCTGAAGGATCTCGATGTGACTGCACCCAAGGTGATGAAGGAGTTCCTATGACACTGCATCGCCCCACTCCAGCGCCATTCCCAGCCGATGTGGGCCCTGACTGGCGACCAGGATCGCCTGAGGCTTCAGGCGTCAGGGCTTCCGGCCGAGGCACGAAGGACGGTGCTTGAGGTATTGACCAGTGACCCCTCACCAAGTGATTTGCCGCAAGAGGATTGTTGCTTGTACAACTGCTCGAATAGGTTGGAGTTCGTGGGGCTGCGTCCAGTTGGCTGTGTGGGGCCCCGCGAGAACCCTGTCGTCGTGGTTCCTCTCCTTGTCACCGGCACCGAGCTTGCCCCAGGAGTGGGCGCAGGGAGGCAAGCACCGCTGGAATCTGGGGGCGTTGGTGCCAGGGTGTCGATGCTGTCGGGGCTCCCGAGGCGTCGTCCTCGGGAACCCATGATTCTCACACTGGGGCAGCGGCTGAAGGGGCTACGCAGTCCGCCGTTCATTAGGCCGAAGCTCCTGAGGCCTCGGCAGGTGTTCGCGAGGCGGAGTCCGATAGCTCTCCTCAGCATGGCATTCCCGAGGTCGTCTCCTTGGGTGCTTCGCCAGGTGCGCTCCGCACTAGTCGCCACGTGGAACTCTTGGGCCGGTTCCGCGTGGACTTCGCGGCGCTCCGTAGGAGGAAAGGGTCTCCATGCTACGGCGGTGGCACCGTCCGGCCGTTGAAACATAGGAAGTACATCACCGTAGATGAGTAAGTACCTTATCTCTGTAATTCCTCGAGTGACGCTTCCCTTCCTGACGGTGGTTCTCCAGGATCCCATCTGCCAAGGCCATGAAGCCCCGGGTGACGCAACCTCCTCCTGCCTCGAGTCTTCCACTAGCCTTGAGCGTCCCAAGCCGGCACACTGCCCCCGTCACAGGGTCAGACAGAGAGGCAGGTGCGCCGGCTTGGCGCCTTGAGCCCACGCTCCTGCCGTCTCTTCTTCATGGCCTCATCGGGGGTGTGACAAGCGTGCCAAGGTCTCCTCCTCTTCAAACGGTGAGCCTCATCTTCGACGGCAACTGGATGGAAACTGGATGGCTTCGGTCTTGGTCCCATCTTCAAATGGTGAGCCTCATCCCAACCGGTCTCCTGCTGAAGCCCAGTCGGCGTCCGGAGGGAAGCCAGCACCTAGCCCCCTACAGGAAAGGGGCGAGCCGGTTTAGGTCCCGTCGATGGCCCCTGCTGTGGAGGACGGAGCCGGCTGCGCACTCAAAGCTGCCCATGGAAGGAGCATCTTCTGCCACGAGCTCTTCCGGGAGGCGATGGGTGCGATGAACCGGCTTGGCGGGGAGCTCGCGGATGTAGACGCGCGCCTCGAGGCCAAGGGTCTTCGGCTGGTGGAGGAGTGGCATAAGTTGAAGGTGGACATCAACCTTGGGCGCCACCAATGCGAGCTTGATAATGCCAAGGCCGAGGCCTCTCTTGCGACCTCGCGCGAAGCTTGCGCCCGCACTTTGGAAGAAGGTTGGGAAGCTGATTGACTTCGCCAGATCGCAGAGAAGCGCGTGTGGGAGCTCCAAGCCTGGAGTGCTTCCCTGGAGCGGCAAGTGGAGGCGCGCAAGGCCGCCTTAGCATCGATGAGGGGGATGCCTGTCGAGGAGGAAGAGATCCTGAGGCGCCAAGAGGCGCTGGCGCTGGAAGCCACGGAGCGCAGCCTTGAGCTCGAGCGGTTGGAGATGAGGGATCGCCAGGTTTCCAAAGCTGAGGACGTTGTCGGCGCGCGCGAGACCAAGGCCCAGGAGGAAGTCGATCGCCGAGCGGCCGAGGCTCGTGCAGACCTTATGGGAAGGTACAACCTAAAGTTGAAGCTTGTGGAAGCCGAGGCTGTGGGAAGGACCAAGGCCCTCAAGTCAGGGCTGGACGAAGCTGAACATTGCAAGAAAGTGGCTGTAGCCGCCCTGTCTTTAGTGCAAGACTAGCTGGCCTCCGCACGTGCCGAGCTGTCTTCTATTCAGCAGCGGTTCGCCAGCGCTAACTCCTCCGCACAGCGGGGCAGGGAGAAAGCGCTCCGGCGGCGGACGGTAGAGCGCGAGCACACCCCCATGCTCCAAAACCTCAGGACTAGAGCTAACGCGGTGCTGGGCGCCGTCTATGACGAGAATGCACCTCATCCCCACTCGGACGACTGCGCCAGTCACATCCTTTTCTTCACCAAAGTGGTGACACGCTTGGAGAATCGATCCGAGAGGGGTCGCATGCTTGTCCAGGAGAGGAGCTGCGGCCTTCTCAAGCGTGCATTCTCCCGTGTCTTCAGCCATCTCCAGAACACCTACCCCAACTTTGACTTCGCCGCTGCCATTGCCCCTGTGCCCCAGGCCATCCGGGATGACCTGGCCCACTGGGTGGAAGACAATGTGGGCGCCCTAGTCAGGGCCTTCACCTCCGAGGATGACATGGTGGTGGTCGCTGTAGATGAAGGCGACGTGGTGGACGATGCCGAGGGCGGCGCCGGCGATGGCGGCGATGATGCCGGTGACGATGACGAAGATGTCAGCGATGGCGACAGCAATGGCAGTGATGCGTCTGAGGGTGGCCCGGAGGACGCGGTGAGCGATATGTCCGATTGAACCACGCTTCCTTGTAGTAGACCTTGCATATGAAAGCTCGGGCACGGCCCTGATGGTTGTAAGAGCATTTTGGGAGGGGAACCCATCATGTAAACAGATTATTGCTTTTGTTCTTTAGGCCAGGCTAAAGATGTGTTTTCATAAATCCGCGAGTCCTGCCATGAGGCTACTGCTGTAGTTTACATTTATCCGGGCCAGTTCCAGACCGGGCCACGACGCCTTGAGTTCCGGAGGAGCCTGTCGATCAGCCCGAGGGGGCCTCGCGAGAAGCAAGCGTTTAGCCATGGAAGGACGTGTGCGCAGCACGCGCGTGTCATGCCCAGCCCCCACTTGCGAGGAGCTCGCGAGGGGGGAGGCAGCAGGGGTGAACCCTGAACCAGGGCAAGGAACCAAATCACAAGAAATCATACGAACCAGAAAAGGCACCCCCCGCGCTTATCAACGAAAATCCAGCTTCAAATCAAATCCAAAGCCAGAAAACAGGGCTAGAGAAATAGAAATTGAAAGTAAATGGCCACGTCCGGCACCTAGTGTAGTCTTCTTGTCTTCTCACCAGCGCGGAGCTAAGTGCTGCCACTAGTCGTGGGAGGGAGCCCCCGAGGCCCGAGGGTGGCACTCCTGAGACTCCGGAGCGTGTACAGCCCCACTCATTATTACGTGAGAGTGTCACGAGCGGAGATCTTCACAGGCGCCAGCCTTACTTCATATCGCCAGATGAGGAACCTCGATCACCACTAGGGGCGACCGGCAACCAGGACGACACCAGGGGGCAGAGGGGATGCCAGTGGCGCCCTCGGCGACAATGGGTCCTCTGCCGGGGAAGGCTCACCGGCACCTCCCCAGTAGATGGCATTCCTCGTGGGGGTGTCTTGCTTCGTGCGATGCGGGGAGGGGCCTTGCTCCTGGCTCCTCTCCTGCAGCCCCGGTGCGCTCCCCCTCGAGGAAGGGGGTCGCCAAGCTGGGGCCGCCGTCCGCCACCGTGACATGATCCTCCTTCGACCCATGGTTAGCGTAAGCTTGCTCCCGAGAGATTAGTGGTACCCTGTAGTTGTTGTTGCTGGCATGGTTGGTGAGGCTTCCGAGAGGCTCCTGGAAGGCCCCAGTTTCTAGTGCCTCCTCCTCCCAGCTTGGCTCGAGCAACAAGCTGGGGTTGTCTTGCGGCGCGTATTCCTGGCCCATCATGCGGGGTACGTTGGCCTCCGAGGATGGTAGGGCGGCATCCCGCCAGGGCCGTAGGCGTCGACACTCGTACCTGTGCTTGGTGGATGTGGCGGGGGTGCGATTGGGCGTCCCGTGCCGTTGGCCACGCCAGTGTCAATGGAACCCAGAGGCCCGCCCGAGGGCGCGCAGGCGCGGCGAGGCCCGCCATGCAATCTGGCCGCGGCCTAAGGTGTAAGCAGGGAGTAGAAGGGAGGTGCTCCCGAGGCCATAGTGTCCAGTCGCTCGGCCATGCGCTCCAGTAGTTCATCCCATCCGCTCTCCATCAGCCGACATCGCAGCAGCTCGCGAGCCACCCTGAGCGCGGCCCTCATGTTTGCTTGTTCCTGTCGGGTGTGCGGCGCGGTGGCCGTGGCGTGGCCTGAAGCCCTTGCAGCTGCCCGTATTTGGCGTGGAGTAAGGGTGGATGGCGCTTGACCGCGCCGCCCATGCCCTGCAGCCTTGGCGGTGCGCGTGCTTTCTGGGGTGCGGGGTTGAGGTCGCCTTGGGTAGGCGGGGCCGCCCGAGACGGCCATGATCCCCACCAGTCGGCTTTGGTCCTCGGGTCGCCAAACATTAGAGCTGCGGAATGTCGGTGGATCGACTAGCGAAAGGAAGACTTCCGCGCACCCCTACCTGGCGCGCCAAATGTCAGATTTCGGGTTCCGGCAAAACCCTTGAGGTTCGAACACTGGGGTGCGTACGAAGATCTCCGCCCTCTCTAGCTCGCACACTCAACGATCTCACGGGCTACCTTGACGAATCCAAAGAACACGAGACACAAGATTTATACTGGTTCGGGCCACCATTGTGGTGTAATACCCTACTCAAGTGTGGTTTGGTGGATTGCCTCTTCGGCTATGGATGAACAGTTACAAGGGAAGAAAAGCCACCTGATGAGAGGAGTTCTTGTGGTTGGTGAGCTCGTGTGGTTTAGGATGATCTGGATCCTCTCCCCCCTCATTATGGTGGTGGTTAGTCCTATCTATAGAGGCCCTGGTCCAGTTCCCAAATATTGAGCGGGAAGGGATCCCACAAGGCCCAAATACAAATGGAGACAACTAGTACAAGTTATCCTGACAAAAGTAGTCTTCGCCTGCCAAAGGCTCTGGTGGTGACGCCGTCTTGGGCTCCATGGTAACTTCCGTCCTGCCACCCTGCTGGTCTTGGTCTTGTTGCACCGATATGGAAACCTTGGTTTGATGCCTCGGGACTCCTCGCCTGCGCTTGACCCTTTAGCACCAAAGAGGAAACGAGGAAACTATGCACGCTGGCGTCCGGCTGGCGCCCGCCTGGTCTTGATCGTCATGGCTTGCATCATTGGAACCTCGTGAGGTTTTCCTTGCCTTGATCTCTCCGCCCCTCGCAAGCTAGCCTAGTGAGGCTGCCCCTGAGGAGGTCTTGCATCGTCCGCCTCGCGAGGCTTGGCCCCTCGCGAGGGTCTTGGGTGTTTGCTGGTTAACATGGGTTGTACGGGGCCGCTGGAGGAGTCATGCTGCGGGCCACAGGCAGGCAAGTTTGGGGACCCCCGTTCCCAGAACGCCAACATTCTACATGTCCAGCAGACAGTTGCGGGGTCGACAAAGGTCCTCAGAAGAGACGAAGTAGCAATGAAACCACCTGTCTACGCAGTCGTGCTCGGTGTCAAAACCGGCAAATCTCGAGTAGGGGGTCCCGAACTGTGCGTCTGAGGATCAATGGTAACAAGGCCGATGGGGAGACAATGTTTACCTAGGTTCGGGCCCTCTTAAAGGAGTTAAAACCCTACGTCCTGCTTGATTGTATTCAATGAGTATAGGGGTTACAAGAGTTGATCTACCTCGAGATCGTAATGGCTAAACACTAGCTGTCTAGCCTATAAGAATTCTGATAGCCTATACGGACTAAACCCTCCGGTTTGTATAAACACCGGAGGGGCCTAGGGTTGTACAATGTCGGTTTGCAGAGGTAGGGAACAAATACACGCGGACACCAAAACTTGTTCTTCACTCATACAGGAGTCCTACCCGGACACGGCGGATAATCTTCGGCTCCATCTTCATGGCCCATCAGTCCGGCCCATATTGAATAGGCCGGACATCCAAGGACCCCCTTATCTAGAACTCCCTCAGTAGCCCCCGAACTTGCTTTCAATGACGATGTAGTATGTGGCTTATGTCTTCGGCTTTACAAGGTAGGTTCTTCATCATACCTCGGACGGACTACAGTCCGGCCATGACTTTCATGTTTTGGATTTATGATTCCTCCCCGTCGTCGCCTCGATTTCCATGCGCCGGGAGAATGCGAACGGTCCATGATATATATTTTTACAAACAAGCCCCTGACCACATAGGGGTCGCATCTATATAAAGTGGCTAGATCCCCAAATGCCATCCACGTCGCATAGAGATCATCAGGAACAGCCACAGAAAACTTCAAACATGGCTAGCGCTCCTAGCTCTTGCTCGCGCCCTCATGGCCCTCAACACGGTGATTGGCGAAGCTGCTCAATGTCTCATCTTCAGTTGAGTCGACTCCAAACGCAGGGATATCTCCATCTCGCAGATCTAGTCTCTGTGCGAGCGGGATTAGCCTCAACTGGTAATGATGTGCTAGCAAAGAATTTCCCCAACCCCAACAAGGACGAGAGGGTGTTCTTCGTTTCTTTTGTGGGGCTTAGGATTTCTGATCCACCCCTTTCTCAGGGGTCTGCTGGAGTTCTATGAAATCCAGCTGCACAACCTCACCCCAGGTTCTATTCTGCACATCTCGGGTTTTGTCGCTCTCTGTGAACTGTTTCTGGGTTGCGAGGCTAATTTTGAACTATGGAGAAAGTTCTTTTGCCTCGTCCCTCGTCATCGACGAGGTTCCATATTTGAAGTGGGCGGCGCCGAAGTATGACACATAGCCTGATCAGGTTACCCTATTGGACCCCCAAGGAGGTATCCCAAGAATGGTCTTCACAATGGTTTTACATTGAGGACGTTCCCCTTTCGGACCCAGTTCGGCATGGTCTCCCTGAATTTTCCAGTGCTCCTTTGAAGAAACGCCTTAATTGGCGTCCCCGGTGTCGGTGCAACAATCCCTGGGTCTATTGACCAACTGTGCACAGGCACAAGATCAAGATTGAAGCACCAGCTTAAGCCAGAAATCGAAGAACCAAGGGATTTGAAGAACCAAGATGCACCTCAGAAGGACCAAGGTTGAACCTGAGAAGTAGGATATCGGCAAGAGAAGGGCCTCCCTTGCCGGGGGGGCGAGCCCGGAAAGGGGTGATCCCGCCACCAGAAGCAAGCAACTAAGGTTCCCCGGCAGGGTCTGCTGGGGCTCGCGGAGGCAGAACTGCCTCACCAACCACTCAAGCACGACTCACATTGTCAATCAATGCGGTGTCAAGCGGCTAGGTGATTAAGTGGCAGCAATTCACCACATGGCGGCCATTTCCTACAAAGAAGCCTATAGGTGACACCCGTCATGCGACGTGTCAAGAGAGCAGGTGCGGAGCTGGCAAGATAAGCCCGGCAGGCCTTGCCGGGCGCCCAGTGATGTGACACTAAGTGGCACATTTAACGCACACTGTCAGCCTGCAGAGTTAGGTATGATAGCATCGTTTGCCATCATATCAGTGGTTAGTGACCACTTTGCCACTTTGGTGACCCCTTAATCTATAAAAGGAGGCCCATGGCACTCGTAGGAGGGGTTAGAAGGTTGAAAAGTTGACAACCCCGAGCCACCACATACAGGTAGTCGCCATGGGCAAACCTTGCCGGGCAAGTGTCGGATTTTGGGTTCTGGCAAAACCCTTGAGGTTCGAACACTGCGGTGCGCACAAAGATCTCTCCCCTTCCCCAGCTCACACTTGACTCGATCTAACGGCCTAGCTCGATGAACCCAAAGAATAAGAGACACAAGATTTATCCTGGTTCGGGCCACTGTTGTGGTGTAATACCCTACTCCAGTGTGGTGTGGTGGATTGCCTCTCGGGCTGGGGATGAATAGTAACAAGGGAAGAACAGCCTCCTGAGGGGAGGTGTTCTTGTGCTTGGTTAACTTGTGTGGATGCGGATGATCTGGATCCAATCAGTTTCTCGATGAGCCGATCCCCTCTCTATGGTGGTGGCTAGTCCTATTTATAGAGGCACTGGTCCTCTTCCCAAATATTGAGCGGGAAGGGATCCCACAATGGCCAAATTCGAAGGGAGACAACTAGTACAAGTTATCCTGACAAAAGTAGTCTTCACCTGCCAAAGGCTTTGGTGGTGACGCCGTCTTGGGCTCCACGGTGACCTCCGTCCTGCTATCCTACTGGTCTTGGTCTTGTTGCACCAATATGGAAACATTTGCTTGATGCCTCAGGACTCCTCGCCTGCGCTTGCTTCTTTAGCACCAAACAGGAAATGAGGACACTGCGCGCTGGCGCCCTCCTGGCTCCAGTCGTAATGGCTTGAGTCACGCAAACCTCGCGAGGTGTCCCTTGCGTTGATCTCTCCGCCCCTCACAAGCTAGCCTGGTGAGGCCGCACCTGAGGAGGTCTTGCATTATCCGCCTTGCAAGGGTCTTGAGTGTTTGTTGTTGGAGGTGGGCCGTACAGGGCCGCTGGGGGAGCCACGCCACAGGCCGCAGGCAGGCAAGTCTGGGGACCCCCGTTCCCAGAATGCCGACAGTAGCCCCCGGGCCCATGGCGCGCTCGGGCTTGGCTTCGAGGCGAAGCCAAAGGGCAAGTGCAGAGCACCATGGTCCCCAATAGCTTGCGGCCCGCTTGACGCGTGGCAATTGATTGGACTTGGGCGACTTCGCTTCCCCATGCCGCCTCGGCAATTGCCCGACTCGATGGTTCCTTACTGCATGCAGAGAAAGATCATTATTACCTTAGATCATGGAGGCCGGCGGTTTGCCTCCCCTTGGCTATAAATGGGGAGAGGGGGGCGGAGCCCCTGTCACCCATCTCTTCCTTTGCTTCTCCCTCTCATTCTTCTTCCTCGCTTTGCTGCCGGCGGCGACACCCATGGCACCTGCGAAGAGGCTCTCAGCTGCAGAGAAGGGGAAGGTTCGCCAGGAGGGGTCTGGCTCACCGCCGCCCAAGAGGGGGCGCGGCCGTCCCCATAAGCACGCCATGACCCCCGCCGCGGCGCCTTGCGGTCGCGGTGGCGCCTCTTTGCATGGTGGTGGTTGCTCGAGTCGTGGTAGCCCCGTCGATGAAGGGAGGCGCGCCGTGGTCGCGCGGCCGCCCAGGCCGCGCTTCCACTCTGCAGAAGTGCTGCCGGAGTTCGTCGTGTGGTCAGAGAAGCCTGCTAGTACTTGGCTTCAGCTCCCGTGCTTCTTTGCCGGCGAGCTGCCAGCCACAAGTCCAGGCGGTCTTTGGCTGTAGGCGGACGACTGCTGCATCAAGGCTTCGTGGGTCGCGGTCGAGGTCTTCGCCGCCGGCAACGTAGCCTTGACCCGTAGTTGGCAGACGTTCGCCCGCGCGTGCAGGCTGGGCAGGCGATGCGCCCTCCAGTTCAAGTACGACAGCGACGCGACCCTCTTTGTGAGGGTATTTGGGGAAGATGGTCACCGCGTCGGGTGCTGCCCCGAGGACAACGAAGGCGACGAGGTGCTCGGCCTTGGGGATGGTCGTGACGAGGGGGACGGCGGCTTCGTCCTCGGCGCTAGCCATGGTTCGTCTAGCTACGGCGACTCTTCTTCTGGCGACAGCTCTAGCAGTGGCGGCTATGACCAGTCGCCACGCCCGCTTCGAAGGTGGCAGCAGGTCGACGCGCCGCCGTGCTCCGGTGAAGCGTGAGGAGGGGTCTTGCTGAGCTCAGGAGAGCGCCACGGGCCCGTCCTCGCAACCTGCAGCGGGAGCACGTTCCGCTTTTGTTTTGCTCTTCCTTTCCTTCCTGTATTAAGAGAGAGAGAGACAAGTATGGGGACCCGCTGGGGCGTGCAACAATTATGATTTCTAAGTGGTTGTGCTATGTTTATCATTCCTGTGTTGTGTTGTAGCGTCATGTTTTATGTATGCGCGTAGGAATAACTTAGCTTGATGCGCCTAAAGTAGATTCCGCCTCACGAGACATGCGTTCGCCAATGCCTGACGAGGCCTCCTATGCTCGGAAGGCGTCTGGGAACCGTAAGAAATGTTAGGAAATTTTTATTCTTCCGAACCTTGGTCATGACCCAGCGTTTCGCATCGCGGTACCCGAGGGGCACGTATTGTGAGGGGTGCGCTAGCTTGCCAGCTCGAGCGAGGGTGCCTTACAAAAGATAGGAAAACGAAAACACTCACGAGGGCACCTATCCAGCACCCTCTTGAGGCATGCGAGGGAGAGTACGGATCAAAAACGAGGAACCGAGAGCAAAAAGGCAATGGAACCGGGCCAGCAAGGAACACCAGAAAGCAAATTCTTACTAAAGAGGGGTGAACCAACTGCGGAAAGCAAATGAAAAGCCGCGTTCGACACCTAGTCTAGTCTTCTTGTCTTCTCACCAGCACGGAGCTAAGTGCTGCCACTAGTCGTGGGAGGGAGCCCTCAAGGCCCGAGGGCGGGACTCCTGAGACTCTGGGGCGTGTATAGCCCCACTCATTATTACGTGAGAGTGTGATGAGCGGAGATTCTTCACAGGCACTGGGCCTTGCTTCACAGGCGTCGGGCCTTTCTTCATGGGTAGAACTTTCGGAGGTGCTAGGTGTTCCATGCGTTCTGGATGGGCATCCTGTCCTGCGTCTCCAAGCGCGCGGCGCCAGGCCTGCAGACCTTGGCGACCTGAAATGGGACCTCACATGGGCGAGAGTTGGTGCAACCCTTCCCTGGAGAGCACCCGCCTCAGGACAAGATCACCCACCTCGAGCGTCCTGGAGCGGACGCTGTGGCAGTGGTACCGCCGCAGCGCGTCTTGGTACCTCGCAGCTCGGAGCGAGGCTTCATGGCGGCGTTCCTCCCCCAGCACAAGGTCCATCCCCCGCATGGCGTCCTGCTGCGCTTCATCAAATTCCAGGACCCGCGCGGAGGGATGCTTGATCTTGTGTGGGAGAACCACTTCTGCTCCGTAGACAAGGAAGAATGGGGTCTCACCTGTGGGCCTGGTGGCGGTGGTGAGGATGGACCACAGCACGGACTGGAGCTCGTCGTCCCAGCCCCTACCATAGGACTTGAGCTTCTTCTTGAAGGTCCTATTCTTGAGACCCCTCGGGACCTCTGCATTGGTGAGTTCGTCCTGGCCGTTGCTCCTGGGGTGCGCCACGGAGGCATAGCAGATCTGCATTCCAAGGTTAGCACAATATGTTTTGAAGAGTTTGCTGGTGAACTGTGAGCCATTGTTGATGATGATACGATTAGGGACCCCAAATCGGATTACGAGGCCCTTGATGAACTTGACTGCTGACCCAGCTGGGATGGTGCGGATGGCTTCCACTTCCGCCCACTTGGTGAATTTGTCGACGGCGACGTAGAGGTAGCGGTGGCCTCCAGGAGCTCGAGGAAGTGGGCCCAGGATATCCAGCCCCCATACCTCGAACGTCCATGAGAGTGGGATAGTCTGGAGGTCCTGAGCAGGCTGGTGGATCTGCTTGGTGTTGAATTGGCAGGCCTCGCAGGATTTCACCAGCTCGGCCGCGTCGTTGAGTGTCGTGGGCCAGTAGAACCCGCTGCGAAAATCCTTGCCGACTAGGGTGCAATGACGAGTGGTGCCCGCAGTCTCCGCCATGTATCTAAGCCAGCAGCTCACTCCCCTGTTCCCTGGAAATGCATCGTAGAGAAACATCATTCGGCCGCTTCCTGTATAGCTCATCGTCCTGAATGCAGTACGCCGTAGCCTGTCGGGCCACACACTCCGCGTCTTCCTCCTTCTCCGACAACGCGCATTGCGTCTGGTATGCCTTGAACTCCTCGATACAGGACCCCTCGTGAGGCTCGAGCGCTAAGAGGAGGCGCGCTCCTGAGGTCGGGCCGCAGGCGGGGGCTCCTGAGGCTGGTGGCTGGGGGACCTCCTCCTGAGGTGCCGCCGGCTCCGCAGGCTGAGGTGCTGCCAAAAGCTTGAAGAGACGTTCCTCAAAGATGCCAGGCTCCTCGGGCAGCCGCTTGGATGCTCTTTTGGCGATGTCGTCGGCCTCTTTGTTGTTACCACAAGGCACATGTTGCAGCTCCAGGCCCTGGAACCGCTTCTCCATTTTGTGCACCACCGCGAGGTATGCCTCCATGTGCTCATCCTTTGGCTCGTACACCTTGTTGGGGAAGTTGACGAGGAGTTGCGAGTCGCCCTTGATGGTGAGGCGTTTCACCCCCGGGGCCACCGCAGCCTTGAGGCCAGTGATGAGACCCTCGTACTCTGCGATGTTGTTGGAGACCTTCTCGCCCCGCTGGAAGAAGAGCTGCATGGCGTAGTAAAGCTTGTCCTGAGTGGGCGAGATGAGCACGGCTCCAGCCCCCGCGCCCTGGCGCGCAAACGTGCCATCGAAGTACATGACCCAGCCATCTGGCGCCACACTTCCTGGCGAGAGGATCGGTTCTCGCCTGCTTCGAGCTCCGGCGTATCAGTCCATTCTGCCACAAAGTCGGAGAGTGCAGCCCCCTTGATGACCCTGGTTGTGCTGAAGTCCAGGTCAAATGCTTCTAGCTCGATGTTCCATTCGATGATTCTTCCCGCAACATTGGGGCTCCTGAGAACTCTCTCCAATTGGTAAGCTGAGACGTCCTTGATGGGGTGACCCTGGAAGTAGTGGCGCAGCTTACACGAGGCCACCAGGAGCGCGAGCAAGAGCTTCTGAGGCAAGGGGTATCGCGCTCTCGCATCTCATACCACTGTGCTGACGAAGTACAATGGGTTCTCGACAATGGTGGGAGAGCTGACGGAGTTTTTGACTCCCGGGGACTGAGGCGTTTCCTATGGATCTCCAGCTCCTGGGGCTTG
The DNA here is from genome assembly GCF_003073215.2 of Triticum urartu. Taxonomy (NCBI): domain Eukaryota; kingdom Viridiplantae; phylum Streptophyta; class Magnoliopsida; order Poales; family Poaceae; genus Triticum; species Triticum urartu. Next base: position 320,588,731 of record NC_053027.1, on the reverse strand, counting down.
ATGACTAGCCAGCATAGCCGCTGCCTTAGGAACATCCTCTTGGTGTTGTGCGGCCTCATCCGGCTTGGCGGCTCCATTTGGCGGGCCCTTGACTTGCGGCTCCTCTCTGAGGGCCACCAGCGCCGCATTGCCGGAGTGGGTGTGGCAGACAGGTAGAGTACCAAGGGCTCGTGAGGACGAGGCGCCACCATCACCGGCGGGCTGGTCAAGTATCTCTTGAGGTCTTGAAATGCCAAGACAGCCTCGGGGGTCCACTCGAACGAACCCTTCTTCTTCATCAGCTTGAAGAACGGCAAGGCGTGCCCCCCAACTTGGAGATGAAGCGCCCCAGCGAACTCACGCAGCCTGCAAGCTTCTGCGTCTCCTTGAGTTTTTGTGGTGAGCATTGTTGAGGTTGGTGAAGTCGACACACATGCGTTCCTTCCCTCCTTTCTTCCACACTACGACTGGGTTTGCCAGCCACTCCGGGTACCAGACCTGGCGAATGACAGCCGCTGCCTCCAGCTTGCGGGTTTCCTGAATGATGTATTGCTTCTTTGTGGATTGTCGCCTCGCCTTCTGCTTCAAAGGGCGCACATTGGGGCACACCCGCAGATGATGCTCGATCACTCCTCTCTGGACCCTAACTAGCTGCTTGGGCTCCCAGGCGAACACTTCCTTGTTCGCCCGCAAGTAGTCCACCAACTCGTTTTCTTGATCTAGGGCGAGGTCGGTGCCTATGGTAAAGGTAGTGCCATTGGCCCCGTCTGCGTCGACTGGTAGCTGCTTCGTCTTGGCTTGACCTTGAGTGAATACCTGCTTCTTCTTGGTCAGCGCAGCCCCCTTGGTTCTGGATACGGCCTTGTTAGCCGGACAAGCTGCCGCTGTGGCCCTGAAGGCGAGCTTGAGGGCCGCCACGGCTTCCTTGGTGTCTCCGGCCACGGTGAAGACGCCCTTGCTTCCTGGCATCTTCATCAGGTTGTAGGCAGGATGGGTGGCTGCCATGATTTGGGCCAGCGCTGGGTACCCGAGGATGGCGTTGTACGTCAAGGCGATGCGGGCGATGTCGATGTTTATTAGCTCAGTGCGGTAGTTGTCGCGTGTGCTGAAGGTCACGGGGAGACGGATCTACCCCAAGGGGTTGGAGGAGCCGCCGCCGACCCCGGAGAAAGGCTTGCTGGGGCGGAGCCGCTCAAATGGTACGTGAAGGAGGCTGAAAGCCTCCATGGAGAGCACGTTGAGGCTAGCTCCGCTGTCGATGAGGGTCTTGGTGAAGATGGTGGGCGTGCAAAGCATCGGAAGCACGCCCGAGTCTACGGTGGTGACTGGGTAATCCTTTGAGTCGAAGATCGGGTCAGACTTGGGCGCCGCCCAACCCGGGGCGCCCCCTACCGCGTGGAGGCGGCGCCGATCTGGCGAAAGAACGGCTTGGCGTGACGGTCCGAGGGTGGTGCTTTCGATCCACCGAGGAGAGCCCCGACGACGAGCGGTGCTGATCCCCCGAAACACATGATGAAGAGGTTGCGCAGCTACTCCAAGGAGGCCACAGAAGATTCCGGCAGATGGAGGAGCCAGGCGCGCGGCACGCCAGCGAGGGCCATGGCCCCCCCGCCTCCAGGACGGCGTCCTCGTACGCCAGCAGAAAGGCCGCCGGATCCGCCACAACATCGTAACGGGGTGGCATCTTCGGTTTGAACTTGTGCGGCCACCGCACCCACCGCAAGGCGGAGGTGAAGGCCCGGAGCCGCCCGGCGCTGCGGAGGGTGCCTGTCGATCCAGTCCGAGAAGGAGCGGCGTCCATGGGAGCCGGTTGGGGAGCCGGTTGGGGCTGTGGCGCTGCGGAGGTTCGAACACTGGGGTGTGCCGAAAGATCTCTTCCCTTCCCTAGCTCGCACTCGACATGATCTCACGGCCTAGCTCGACGAACCCAAAGAACAAGAGACACAAGATTTATACTGGTCCGGGCCACCATTGTGGTGTAATACCCTACTCCAGTGTGGTGTAGTGGATTGCCCCTCGGGCTGTGGATGAACAGTTACAAGGGAAGAACAACCTCCTGAGGGGAGCCATTCTTGTGCTTGGTGAACTTGTGTGGATGGGGATGATCTGGATCCGATCAGTTTCTATGGTGGTGGCTAGTCCTATTTATAGAGGCCCTGGTCCTCTTCCCAAATATTGAGCGGGAAGGGATCCCACAACGGCCAAATTCCAAGGGAGACAACTAGTACAAGTCATCCTCACAAAAGTACTCTTCGCCTGCCAAAGGTTCTAGTGGTGACGCCGTCTTGGGCTCCATGGTGACGTCCGTCCTGCTGTCCTGCTGGTCTTGGTCTTGTTGCACCCATATGGAAACCTTTTCCTGATGCCTCGGGACTCCTTGCATGCACTTGTCTCTTTAGCACCAAAGAGGAAACCAGGACACTTCGCACGCTGGCGCCCGCTTGGCGCCCGCCTGGCTCTAGTCGTCATGGCTTGTGTCACGCAAACCTCGCGAGGTGTCCCTTGCCTTGATCTCTCTGCACCTCGCAAGCTAGTCTGGTGACGCCGCCCCTGAGGGGGTCTTGTGTCTTCCGCCTCGTGAGGCTTGGCCCCTCACAAGGGTCTTGAGTGTTTGTTGGTGGAGATGGGTCGTACAGGGCAGCTAGGGGAGCCACGCCATGGGCCGCATGCAGGCAAGTATGGGGACCCCCGTTCCCAGAACGCCGACACCACCACATCCATTCTTCCATCAATCCACTAAAGCAGGAGTAGGGTCTTACGCCTCGCGACGGCCCGAACCTGTGTAAATCGATTGTGTAGTCTCTATTGCGCGACCGTACGATGGTCTCCTCTTTGTGCAACGCCCTGTCCCCTGCCGAACCAACAAGGGGCCACCCGGTCCCATACGTGGCCACAGAATTCCCACGACATCTTTGGCATGCCGGGTAGGGGTGCGCTTGCGCGAACGTGAAAGCTATGCCGCACGTCATCTTCATCGACATTTTCGTCCTCGACAGCACCATCGACCATGGCGCCCAAGAAGAAATTTGGCACATCAGCCCATCCATCCACCTCGAGAGCTCCTCTGCCCGCGGCCTCCAACGCCGTGGGGGACGTGGGAGCTCAGGAGAACGTGGACGCCGCTTGGGGCATGGTTGGAGCAGGTGGCACCGTTACCGCCTCCCCCGTAGCCGACACGGGAGCCAGAATTACCGGAGGAGAACTACATCAGCAACGCCTCAACGGTCCAGCTCTGTGAGGTGCGGGCGAGGCGGTCGCTCCGTCCATGCCCCCTCTTCCTGCCGCCGAGCACAGCCGCAGCAACGACGCTCAGTCCGGGGCGAGCCATCGCCCTCCAGTCGCCCCCATCATGGGGGCAGCCGCGGCGCATGCCCCTCCTTCCGGACAAGCCAACCAGGCCGCTGCGCTCAACAGAGTCGTGGAACTTTGAGCACCGCTGCCACGCGACCCCGCTGCCCAGGTGGTCGCCCCGCTGCAGTGTGGGCATGGCGCCGTCGCCATTACCGCTAGCACCATCCGGAGCCAGGCGACGGTGCGGTCGGCGTCATCAACATCCATGCCAAGCACGGCCACGGAGGCCATGGAACAAGCTGACTTGTTACTGAGGTTCCTGCCAACAGCCAAGCAGATGGATGAGTGGTGTGCCACCATCTAGAGCATAATCGGCTTTGCCGAAGCTATGGGCTCAAGACGAGCTTTCCCATGGCAACATCCTCAAGCAACAGCCATCGCCTGTGCCACTAGCGGAACGAAGGGACCAGAGGGAGTGCTAGAAAAAGGGGTCCTCGGGCATCCGGCCTGTTATCCATGGGCTGGACTGAGGGGCTATGAAGATCGGAGGCCTTACTTGTGTCAGGATTGGACTCTACTTGGCATGGAAGGCAAGCTTGGCGACCGAAGACTCCTTCTTATGTAACCGACTCCATATAAACCCTAGATCCCCTTGGTGCCTATATAAACCAAAGGGGATAGTCCGGAAAGGACAACACATATACTCATTACCATACCCACATAGGCTCGACTTCTAGGGTTTAGCCATTACGATCTCGTGGTAGATCAACTCATATTCATCAAGATCAATCAAGCAGGAAGTAGGGTATTACCTTCGTAGAGAGGGCCCGAACCTAGGTAAACATCGTGTCCCCCGTCTCCTGTTACCATCGATCCTAGACGCATAGTTCGGGACCCCCTAACCGAGATCTGCCAGTTTTGACACCGACAGGGGCCGTCCCCATGGTTCAGTCCCCGCCACGGTAGCCGGTGAGGGCGCAGCAGAATCCAGACCCTGACGACGTCTCAATGGCCTCTTCTGACCCTCGAGCATGTCCAGGCCAACGTCGAAGGCAACGGGAGGACGCGCGGGCTGTTGCCGAACGGCGCCGCAACGATCCCCTCCAGTCCGACGGGTGTGACGACCTCAACATCGACGAGCCAGCGCTCGGCGTTGGCGGGCACCTACCCTTCGAGGTTAGTTGCCCTGCCTTTACGTGAGAATTGCGGCAAGTCCATTTGCCATCCATTCGCACGTTCAAGCTAGAGATACCTGAGTAGTACGACATGAGGTTGAACCCGGCAGAGTTCCTGAGCATCTACACCATCGCTGTTCAGGTGGCCAGGGGAAGAGATGAGAAGGTGTTCGCCAACTACATCCCTTTGGCCCTTTGGCCCTCATGTCCAATGTGAGGTCTTGGCTGATGCACCTGCCGGAGAACTCCATTTCATCGTGGGAGGACCTGTGCCACAAGTTTATCGGTGCCTTCACAGGTGGCCAACAAGAGGCCGGCAGGCCCAGTGATCTGCAGCTTCTCCAGCAGAAGGAAGGACAAACTCTCCATAAGTATTTGCAGATATTCAGTAGATTTCATAAAAATATTCCAAATATCCATCCAGCAGCTGTTATAGCAGCTTTCCGGTCCAATGTGCGCAACCCCGCATTCGTTCCAAAATGAACGTGCGGTTGCCCAAGACTGTGAAAAAACTATACACACTGGTGGACAAATGTGCTCGGATGGAGGAAGGAAGGAAGTTTCCCCGAGAGGAAGATTGCATTAATGTTGATTTAGAAGATGAGGATGAATCAACTAGTCAGAAGAAGGGCAAGAAGCGTAGTAAGAAGCCAAGAGACAAGGCAGTGATCACTGTGGAAGGTTCAGGCACACCTAGTATCAACAAGGAAGCTGCCGCGTGCACTACCTGTCGGGAGGCCGCTACCGCGGAAAAATTTGGGAAAGGTGATGGGCCATACTGCGAGATCCATCGGACCAAAGGCCACGACCTTCAGGAGTGTTATCAGGTTGAGCAACTTGTCAAGAGACAGAAGGCAGAATATGATAAGCATGATAAGGAGAAAGGTCAGAATGCTGCTGGCGGTAAGGGCTGAGGAGGTGAAGCAAATCGCCTCAGCAAGCCCTTTTGGAACCAAGGAAAGCCCGCCAGGGGCCAAGAGAAGGAGACATGTGATGATGTTAGTGATGGAGGTGATGAAGAGGAAACTAGTGAGCAGGAATTTCAGAAGGCCACTGACGCCCTATGCATTGATGGAGGTGCATCTTTGCACACCTCTCATCGCCAACTCAAGCGATGGGCACGAGAGGTCAATGTTGTGGAACCAGCACCAGAGGCCCGGAAGCCGCTCAGGTGGTCCCGCACGCCCATCATCTTCGGTGACGAGGATCACCCTTGCTGCACACTGCAGTAGGGTGTTTGTTGTTGTATGTCTCCCCAACAATTCGCAACCTCCAGGTCATAAAGATGTTAGTGGATGGCGGGGCTGGGTTGAATCTAGTTTCCCCAACAGTTATCAGTAAGCTTTAGATAGGAGAAGAGGAGCTAGAGGCCACCGGCATGTTTCAAGGAGTTAACCCCTGGCAGGAGTCATCCTAAGGGGAAGATCATGTTGCTGGTGACGTTTGGGGGAGAGTTAAAGTTTCAAACTAAGAAGATTGTGTTTGATATGGTTGATCTCCCCCTAGCATACAATGGGATTCTTGGATGACCAGCCCTGACCAAGTTCATGGCAGCATCCCACTATGCTTACAACACCCTGAAAATGCCTGAGCCGTTGGGAGTCCTCACTGTCCCGTCAGATGAGAAGGATGCAATTATCTGTGTGGACGAGATGTATAGGGATGTAGTCACAGCGGAGGCTGCGACGACAGCAGTTCCCGCCAAGGAAAGCAAAGTAAAGAATAGGATTGTAGGACCTCCAGCAAGGAGTCCAGGAAGCATACCCCCTCCGAGTGCACGTCACCCATTGACGACGTGCCGGAGTGTTCCAACAGCAAGAGATCCAAGGTTGCTGCAGCCCAAGTTAAAAAGGTCCCGGAAAGTCTGGCTGGCATTGATGGTACCTTCATGATCAGCGCCACCATCGATGACAAATAGGAAAGTGCGCTCGTTGCCTTTCTGCGGGCGAATGTTGATGTGTTTTCTTGGCAACCATCTGATATCTCCGGTGTTCCCAGGGAGGTAATTGATCTCACCTTGCTGTATGCCCACATGCTCGACCCGTCTAGCAGAAAGTACGGAAGCAGGCCTTGGAGAGGCAGCAGTTCATTGCCGAAGAGATCAAGAAGTTGGAAGCAGCTGGTTTGGTCAGAGGAGTATTGCATCCTACATGGTTGGCAAATTCAGTAGTGGTCCGAAAAGCTAACGGGAAGTGGAGGCTTTGCATTGACTTCATAGACCTCAACAAAGCTTGCCTAAAGGACCCATTTCCCTTGCCGCGCATCGACCATATCATGGACTCTACCTCAGCATGCGATTTCTCTCCTTTTACGATATCATCAGATATTCATGTCTAAGGGAGATGAAGAGAAGACATCGTTCATCACTCCATGTGGTACGTATTGCTTTGTCCGCATGCCGTTCGGATTAAAGAGTGTCGAGTCCACTTTTGCAAGGGCAGTCCAGATCGGTTTTGAGCCATAGTTGCACAGAAATATAGAAGCTTATATGGATGATATTGTGGTCAAAACCAAGGATAAGTCCACCCTTATCCAGGATTTGGAAGAGACATTTGCCAATCTATGCAAGATCAATCTGAAGCTTAACCCGGCGAAGTGTGTGTTTGGTGTTCCCTCTGGCAAGCTACTTGGGTTCTTCGTGTCCCATTAGGGGATCGAAGCCAACCACGACAAGATCAAGGCCATTGAGTAGATTCAAACGCAAAGAATAGTAAAGGATGTGAGGCGCTTGACGGGATACATTGCCACGCTGAGCAGATTCAACTCCAAGTCTGCCGAGCATGCCCTGCTGTTCTTCAAGGTTTTGAAGCAGGCAGGACCTATGAAGTGGACCCCGGAAGTAGATGCAGCTCTGCAAGAGTTGAAAGCCTACCTATCATCTGTGCCTACCTTGGTTGCACCCAAACTCCAAGAGCCATTGTTTCTATACTTGCCGGCAACCAACCAAGTAGTCAGTGCAGCTTTGGTAGCGCAGCGAGAGGTGGATGAAGCAGAAGGTGGCCAAGTCACGGTAGAGTAAGAAACGGATCAGGACAGCAGTGAGCACGGCAACGAGGGCAACCCCAAGGACACGGCAAGGAAGAAAGTGGTGCATCACCCAGTGTATTTCGTCACCTCCTTATTACAGGGGGCTAGATTGAGGTACTCTGGCATGCAAAATCTGATCTTTGGTCTCATTATGGCCTCAAGGAAACTGCGCCACTACTTCCAAGCCCATGCGATCACGGTTGTCTCTTGTTTCTCATTGCAGAGGATACTCCAAAACCCTGAGGCAACTGGCAGAATATTGGAATGGGCTTTGGAGTTATCCAGCTTTGGTTGGAAGTTTGAGAGCACTCCAACTATTCAGAGCAGGGCATTGGCAGAGTTTATTGCAGAATGGACGCCAACCCCTGATGAGGGAAGGATAGAAACAGCTCTCCCCAGCAAGGAATCACCCCAAGAATGGATTATGTATTTTGATGGTGCTTTTTCCCTACAAGGTGCAGGGGCTGGTGTGCTTCTTGTTGCCCCCTCTAGGGAGAACTTGAAATACGTTATCGAGATGCACTTTGCCTGGGAAGAATCCACCAACAATACATCAGAGTATGAAGGGCTCCTTGCCAGGCTCAGGATTGCAGTAGAATTGGGAATTAAGAAGCCCATCATTCGAGGAGATTCACAGCTCGTGGTGAGACAATTCAACAAAGATTACCAAAGCCCATTGATTGAAGCATATGTTGAGGAAGTAAGGAGATTGGAGGAGCGCTTTAATGGGCTGCAAACAGAGCATGTACCCCGTGCGGAAAGCAACATAGTTGATCACCTATCAAAGTGTGCTGCGCAGAAGCTTCCTGTGGAACCAGGAAATTTTGTTCTCCATCTCTCTCAACCCCTCATATCGCCAGGCACAACGGCCTGGAAAAGGAGAAAGATGGACTACAGTAAGCCTTTCCCGGCAGAGACCCTGCTGGAAACAACTCCTCATAGCCTGTTAGACCACCTCCTCTAGCTGGGCCAATGGAACCCGCGAACAAGGTTGGTGCTCCGCAGTCGAGGGGGTGCCTCTAGTCCTCGTTGCCAAGCCCCAGGCTCCAACATGGGCAAGGCACATTGTGCACTTCCTCCAAACCGGAGAACTCCCTAGCAATCGTGATGAAGCTGAAAGAGTAGCCCGAAGGGCTAGTATGTATCAGTTTGTCGATGACACTCTGTATAGAAGGAGGCCCAATGGTGTGAAATTGAAGTGCGTTTGCTGGGAGGATGGAAAGGAACTTCTGGCTGAGATTCATAGTGGAATGTGCGGCTCACACATTGGATCAAGGGCATTAGGTGGGAAAGCATTCCGGCAAGGATTCTATTGGCCAACAGCCCTCCAAGATGCAGTTGAGCTCGTCACAAAATGGGAAGCCTGTTAGTTCCATTCCAAGAGAACACACCTGCCTGCCCAAGCCCTTCAGACAATCCCTCTATCATGGCCATTTTTGGTCTACGGGCTCGATATCCTTGGCCCCTTCCACCAAGCAATTTGGGGCTTTGAATTTTTTTTCATTGCCATCGACAAGTTTATAAAGTGGCCGGAAGTGACTGCCGTGAGAAAGGTGACTCCTCAGTCAACTATCAAGTTCTTGAAAGAATTGGTGTGTCAGTTCAAAGTTCCACCAAGGATCATCATAGACAGTGGCACCCAATTCACGAGCCACACCTTCATGCAATATGTTCGCACCCTCAAATGCAAAATCTCATTCACTTTTGTGGCACACTGTAACGCCCCAGAGATACTTTCCATATTTGTATCCAACTCTTGCCGTTTCCAGCATTAACTTATATTTATTTCTTGGGTTCGGGTCTTTGTCTCCGTGTGTTGTTTTCGTTTTTCGTGCATCGCATATCATGTCATCTCGTGCATTGCATTGCATACATGTTCATCTCATGCATTTGAGCATTTTCTCCGTTGTCCGTTTTGCATTCCGGCGCTTCGTTCTCCTCCGGTGGCCTTTTCTAACGTTCTTTCGTGTGTGGGGATTAAACATTTCCGGATTAGACCGAGACTTGTCATGCGGACTTGGTTTACTACCGGTAGACCGCCTATCAAGTTTCGTATCATTTGGACTTCGTTTGATACTCCAACGGTTAACCGAGGGACCGAAAAGGCCTCGTGTGTGTTGCAGCCCAACACCCCCCAAATTTGGCCCAAAACCGACCAAACTCTGCTCCATGTCCTAGATCGTTCGATCACGATCCCCTGGGCGAAAACCGCACCTCATTTGGACTCTCCTAGCTCCACTTATGCCTATTTAAACACCCCCCCATTTCGGATCTCGTCTTCCTCCCTGTCCTCCTCCTAAAAAAAACAGATCAAACCCCCCCGCCGACGGACGTGTCCGGATCGGACCGGACGCCATCCGCCCCGCCACCGCAGCGAATCCCGCGCCACCACGTGCGCGAGGCCCACATCGCCGCCGCCGAGGCCTGGGAGCCCGAGGCCGGCCCCCGCGGCCCGTCTCCGCGCCGCCGCTCCCCGCGCCCGACCCCGACGCCTGCGCCGCCTCCTTCCCCGACGCCGGTGACCGGCGCCGCCGCGGGCCGCCTCCCCGCCGCCGCTCGCCTCCCCGGTCCGGCAGCGCCCCGCCGCGCCGTTCCGCGGCGTCCCCGACGCCAGCCGACCCCGCCGCTGCACCGCGCCTCCCCGCCGCCGCCGTCCGCGCCTCCCCGCCGGCGACCGCGTCCCGGCCTCCTCTTCCTCTCCTGCTCCGGCAGGATCCCGGCGAACCTCGTCGCGCGCGCCAGCTATAGTACTGCTACAGTGCCGCGAGATCCAGATCTGGAATTCGAAACCCTAGGGTTGACTTTCCCTTCCCCCCTCTTGAATTTTTATGCCTACTTTGACTGCTTGTATCTCCGCAACCGTAGCTCCGTTTTGGGCGTATAATATATCAAAATCTTCGCCTCGACATGTACATCATTTCATTACATTACATCATTTGCATTTGAGTTCATCTTGATGCCCAAAATGCTGTTAGAAGGAGGCTTCGTGAGTTAAATTGCAGATCCGTTAGTTCATCATGCACTTTTGTCATTTTTTCCATGTTTAATCCGTGCATGATATACCTGTGCCCCTTTGGGATGAATTGTTAAACATTTTGTCTTCTTTCCATAGGTGCCACCCGTGCATTTTTAGGATGTGTGTGTTGTCTTGTGCAAGCTTGCGAAGAGAGGTACCTGAGATTGTATATTTCAGGGACTTAGTGATTTTCACTAAGTCTGGGATATTTTAGTTCATAATGCTATATGTCCAGCTTGTTTCCTAGTGATCCGTGCCTCTTTTGAGGATGATCAGTAAGGGAGTTTTGATATTTATGTTATGCTCTATCCATACATGTCTTTGTTTGCATATGTGGAGTGCTCTAGGTTGACTCAATCGAGCTCAACTTTTGCTTCGTTGTTAATCTGGGCAGATCGTCAACTTGTTTGCGATTTTGCCGATGCTACCGTTAGTGTTCCATGCATGCTATGCCTTTGTTCTTGGCATGTGTAGCTAGAATATTGTGCCTTCTTGCTGGTTATATGCTTGCCTTGCTATGACTTGCACCATGGTGAGTGCATCGAGCTCGTTTACATGCCTTCGTGAGTTATAATTTCTGCAAGTCTCAGTTTTCACAAAGTCTGAAAACTGATTGTGTTCGAGCTATGTTCGTGAGCTCGGTAGAGTATTTTGTGAACCCTTTTGGCCCCAGATCACTTTGGATGTTTTGTTAAGCTTGTTGAGTAGCTCCATTCCATGTTCTTACTTGTCATGTTCAGGTCAGCTCTCATGTTGTTTTGCTGCTCCGAAGAGGGCTTCGTGATCTGAAATTTCAGGCTATTGTTAATTTCACTAAGTCTGGAATCTGTTTTGCATATTCATTTTTGCCATGCTTGTTTGAACCTCTTAATGGATGAATTTGCCTATGGCTCAGTGCTAGTGTTTTGTTAAACATCTTGTGTACATCACTGCCATGTATTTTGTTCTCATGTTTGGTGGCAGTAGCATGTTCGTTTCGTTGCGTTTAGATGCCTACTTGCTGTAAATCGCAGACCGGTGTCATCTTAAAACGCTTGCCATTTCCAAACCGTAACTCCGATTCCAATGATCTTTATATCTTTTTCAAGCGATTTCATCCCCTCTATCCAGTGGCACCCTTGGAATTCCAAGTTGAGGCCAGGTTCATGCATTTCCTGTCATATCTTGCATTTTGCATCCTGCATCGCATCCCGCAAAGCATATCATCATTTCATCATATTGCTTGGTCTTGCACGTGGTTGATTGTATCCTTGTTGCTTGTTTGTCTTGTTGGGTAGAGCCGGGAGACGAGTTCGCTACCGAGGAGCCCGTTGAGTTTTCTTGTGAGGATCCAGTCAACTCTGACAACTGTGCAGGCAAGATGATCATACCATCGAAATCACTACTATCTTTGCTATGCTAGTTTGCTCGCTCTTTTGCTTTGCCACTGCTACGATGCCTACCACTTGCTTGTCAGCCTCCCAATTGCATGATTGAACTTCTAACCTACCATTGTCCTAGCAAACCGTTGATTGGCTATGTTACCGCTTTGCTCAGCCCCTCTTATAGCGTTGCTAGTTGCAGGTGAAGATTGGAGCCGTTCCTATTGGAACATCTTTTATTTGCTTGTTGGGATATCACTATATTGCTATGTTATCTTAATGCATCTATATACTTGGTAAAGGGTGGAAGGCTCGGCCTCTCGCCTAGTGTTTTGTTCCACTCTTGCCGCCCTAGTTTCCGTCATATCGGTGTTATGTTCCCGGATTTTGCGTTCCTTACGCGGTTGGGTTATAATGGGAACCCCTTGATATTTCACCTTGATTAAAGCTTTTCCAGCAATGCCCAACATTGGTTTTACCATTTGCCACCTAGCCTTTTCTTTCCCTTGGGTTCTGCAGACTCAAGGGTCATCTTATTTTAACCCCCCCCGGGCCAGTGCTCCTCTGAATGTTGGTCCACCTGTCAGCTACCGGTGGCCACCAGGGGCAACTCTGGGCTGGCCTACCCGTACCTAGGACAATCTGAGTGTGCCCTGAGAAAGAGATTTGTGCAGCTCCTATCGAGATTTGTCGGCACATTCAGGCGGTGTTGCTGGTCTTGTTTTAACCTGTCGAATTGTCTTGTTGTACCGGGTTACCGAGTCTGATCGGTGTGTCTCGGGTGGAGGTCTATTCCTTCATTGACCGTGAGAGCTTGTCATGGGCTAAGTTGGGACCCCCCTGCAGGGATTGAACTTTCGAAAGCCGTGCCCGCGGTTATGGGCAGATGGGAATTTGTTAATGTCCGGTTGTAGACAACGTAAACCTTAATTAATTAAAATGAATCAACTGAGTGTGTTACCGTGATGGCCTCTTCTCGGCGGAGCCCGGGAGGTGGACACGGTGTTGGAGTTATGCTTGCGCAGGTTCTTCCTCTAGTTTCTCGCTCGCGCCTTGCCTCCTCTTCTCGCTCTCTTTTGCGGATAAGTTAGCCACCACATATGCTAGTCGCTTGCTGCAGCTCCACATATACTTGCCTTATCCTTCCTATAAGCTTAAATAGTTTTGATCGCGAGGGTGCGAGATTGCTGAGTCCTTGTGGCTCACAAATACTATAATTCCAAATGCAGGTCCAGGTGATTCCGCTCCAGGTGACGAGTACGAGCTCAAGTGGGAGTTCGACGAGGACTCTCAGCGTTATTATGTTTCCTTTCCCGATGATCAGTAGTGGTGCCTAGTTGGGGTTATCGATTCAGGGCCTTGTCGCATGTTGGGGGTCTTTTCTATTTTGGCACCGTAGTCGGGCCATGAGTGATTGTATGATGGAAACCCAGTCACGAAGTCCATTTCAATGTGGTCAAACTTCCATTCTGGAATGGCAAGCGGTTGGAGGAGACCTGCTGGCCTTTGGTGTTCTGCCTTCACTCTTCTGCAGACATCACATTCATTCACGAATTGAGCGATCTCGCGCTTCATTCGAGTCCACCAATAAGCTTGCTTAAGGTCCTGATACATCTTCGTACTACCAGGGTGGATGGAGAGGAGAGAGTTGTGAGCCTCGTTCATGATCACTTTACGAAGTTCACCTTTGGGCACAACAATACGATCCTCGAAGAAGAGAGTGTCCTTATCATCAAGGCGGTAGCACTTGTACTTGGACTGACTCTTTGCAATACCAATCTTCACCTTTTTCACCATAGCATCAAGAAGCTGGGCTTGGCGAATCTGGTCTTCTAAGGTAGGAGAAACTTGAAGGTTGGCGAGGAAACCTTGAGGAACAACTTGCAGATTCAGCTTGCGGAAAGCTTCACAAAGCTCAGGTTGATAGGGCTTGAGAATCAGACTATTGCAATATGCTTTTCTGCTCAAAGCATCAGCAATCACATTAGCCTTGCCTGGAGTATACTCAATACTCGGATTGTACTCTTGAATCATTTCGACCCATCGAGTTTGCCTTAGGTTGAGATTAGGCTGAGTGAAGATGTACTTGAGACTCTTGTGATCAGTGAAAATGTCCACTTTCCTTCCCAATAGAAGATGTCTCCAAGTCAAAAGAGCATGCACAACTGCCGCCAACTCGAGATCATGAGTGGGGTAGTTCTTCTCATTAGGCTTCAACTGGCGAGATGTGTAAGCAACAACTTTTTTCTCTTGCATCAGTACAGCACCTAGACCTTGGAGAGAGGCATCACAAAAGACCTCGTACGGCTTGGTTTCATCAGGCGGAGTCAGAACTGGAGCAGTGATCAACTTCTCTTTCAAAGTGTTGAAAGCAATATCACACTCCGGAGACCAAACGTACTTGACGTGCTTCTGAAGGAGATTTGAGAGAGGCTTCGCGATCTTGGAAAAGTTTTCAACGAATCTTCGGCAATAGCTTGCGAGACCGAGAAAACTGCGGAGTTGCTTCACGTTCTGAGGAGGTTCCCAATTCACAATTGGGGATACCTTCTCGGGATTCACGGAAATGCCCTTGGCATAGATGATATGACCAAGATAAAGAACCTCATCGAGCCAAAATTCACATTTGGAGAACTTGGCGTAGAACTGATGTTCCCTGAGCTTGTCAAGAACCAAACGCAAGTGCTTAGCATGATCTTCCTTGTTCTTCGAGAAAACCAGAATGTCATCGTGATAGACCAAAACGAAGTCATTGGTGTAGGCGTTGAAGATGAAGTTCATCATGCGAGAAAACGTCGGGGGAGCGTTGGCGAGGCCAAAAGACATGACAGTGTATTCATATGAACCAAAGCTTGTTCTGAATGCTGTCTTGGGAATATCTTCTTGACGAATGCGAATCTGGTGATAACCCATACGGAGATCAAGCTTGGAGAATTCTTGAGCACCCTTGAGTTGTTCGAACAACTCATTGATGTTGGGAAGTGGGTATTTGTTCTTGATGGTCTTCTTGTTCACTGGACGGTAATCAACACAAAGTCGACTCGATCCATCCTTCTTCTTCACAAAAAGAACACCACAACCCCACGGAGAAGTACTAGGCCGGATGAGACCCAATCTTTCTTGCTCATCGAGTTGTTTCTTCAACTCCTTCAACTCTTCGGGGCCGAGCTTGTAGGGACGTTTGCACACAGGTTCCGTACCGGGCTCAAGTTCAATAACAAATTCAACCGGCCGGTTTGGAGGCATCCCTGGGAGTTCTTCTGGAAAGACGTCTTGATACTCACAAACAACCGGAATCTGCAAAATAGCATCCAATTCACCCTTCTCATTGAGAGAAAACAACCGGATGGTATTATCCCGAGCGGCAAAGACAATGACATCCTCAGACGAATCAGTCAGTTGAATCTGCCTGGCTGCACAATCAAGCTGAGCTTTATGCTTAGAGAGCCAGTCCATCCCGAGAATAAGATCAATATCCGAGTCACCGAGAACCGTTGGAGAAGACAGAAACTTGTAGTCACCCAAAGTGATAGAAACATCCGGAACGATGGAGTTAGCCTGCATGCGCTTGCCGGGAGAGACAACTGCTAAAGGACTAGGCAAAACTTGTGAAACCAATTCATGCCTATTTGTAAACGGTCTCGATATGAAGCAATGCGATGCACCAGTGTCAAAAAGAACTTTTGCAGGAATATCATTAACAGGAAGGTTACCCATGATCACATCTGACGAGTCCTCTGCCTGAGCTGCATTCATCAAATTGACCTTGTCGTGCTTAGGGTTATGCTTGACCACAGCTGTACTTGCCGATCTCACAGGAGGAGGAGGAGGAAGACGCCTCTGGTTGAAACACTTGTTGGCATAGTGACCCTTCTGTTGGCACTTGTTGCACGTGACCTCTGAAAGTGGACGGTGATACGGAGCACTCGATCTTGGAGCTTGAGACGAAGTTTTGTTCTGAAAGCCTGGGTTGGGTGGGTGGGAAGAACCACTGCCACCTTTGCTCTTCTGCTGATACGGCTGACGGACTGGAGGAGGAGGAAGCCAATACTTCTGCTGCTTGGCCACTTGAGTAGAGGAAGACGGATTAACATCTCTGACTCGCTTCCTGGAAGCATCACACCTCAACTAAGCAACCTCTTGCTTCAGTGCCATGTTGTAGAACTCATCGTATCTCAATGGCTCAAAGAGGACAAGAGCGAGCTGAATTTCTTCACGAAGACCACCCCTGAACTGATAGATCATGCTCTTCTCATCAGGAACATCCTGCTTGGCAAAACGGGCAAGCTTCTGGAACAATTTGTTGTAGTCATAGACAGACAAAGAGCCTTGCTTCAGGTTGCGGAATTCCTCACGCTTGCTCTCAACCACGCTTTGAGGAATGTGATGAGCGCGGAAATCTTGACGGAGATCATCCCAAGTGATAACACGTCCACCTCTGGAATCCTTGTACTGCTGGAACCACTCTGCAGCCTGATCTTTGAGTTGGAAGGAAGCGAATTTCACAAAGTCCTCAGGCCTGACGTTGCTGCACTCGAAATGCTTACTCAGATCCACAAGCCAATCGTCAGCATCGGTTGCCCCAACACAATTACTGAAAGTCTTTGGCCTGTTAGCAAGGAACTGGTTGAGTGTAGCAAAGTGACCCTGATTGCTGCCTTGATTCCCTTGACTGCCTTGATTGCGCTCTTGGAGAATTTGCATGATCAGCTGAGTGTTTGCATTGGTTGCGGCCATAACAGCTTGCCATGCCTCTGGAGGAGGTGGAGGTGGTGGCGGATCAGGATTCGGAGTCGTGCACGTTGGAGGAGCCATCCTGAAGAGGTTGACCACCATTAGCACATGACAGATAAATATTGAAGCTGAATCCAACGGAATGAAAATTGCAACATATAGTCTTCACATCCGAACAAAATGAACGAATGCATTTCTCTTGAAGTGGTCACATATTCCTAAATTGCGAAGCCACGAAGAATCAGGTAGAAGGGGTACAACAACGAGGGATGGAATCAACATATGACGTCGAAGCAAAACGAATGCCACAACTCGAAATAAAACCAAGGGTTGGCTTGCGGAATAAGCCGGAACAAATACATGATAGAAATTTCATCCGAAGTTTTCGTGGTGGGACCTACACGGGCTCGATCGTACAGCACCATCATGTACAAGGCAGTGCACATGACATACGAAGCGTCCCCGAGTCAGCATAGCCAACGACTCTTTAAGACACAACGAGACCACTGTAAAATCGACCGTGAATAGGCGAACCACTAGACGTCGAACCCCAATTTCATAGCATACATCTGTCGGAAAGATATCCTAAGGCTACTTGAATTCCCACCTATGAAATTCCCGAAATTTTCCCGGTTATGCAATCAGGTGTTGGGGATACAGGGGAAGCATAATATCTCACCCAAGCTAACAAATCCTACATCCAGCTGTATCCATCCTTCAACACATAACCAAGAAACCTTCGGAAACCATCTATCTCAACCTTCGAAAAGCATCCGTTATACAAGTTATGGCGATACTCCCGAACTCCCGCCCCAGTACTGGGTGGCGTCGAGGTTATCTCACCAACGAACTGCATAAAAGAGATTTTCGATGTCGCGCACAAATCTCAAGTATACCAGAATTGCAACGATAAAATTGTGACGACAACACCTCGGAGCTCAACTCCCCGGGACACTGCCACAACCCCTAAAGACAGGAGGCACCAAGAACAATGTTCTCGTCACAAAACCATCGGAACAAAACCAAGATACTCGCGTGATCCTAAAATTTTTTTAGTGAAATTTGAGAAGAGAAGAGTCAAAACTCTACGTCAGGATGCCTTACCAGAGCGATGAGGAGACTGGGAAGTAAAAAGAATTCCTAACTCTCCGATATATAATTCCTAAGTGACTCAAAACATTTTTCTAGACACAACTCGGCTGCTAAAAACGATCAAGCAATGGGGGCTCCTAAGGTCGGGGAAGGCTCTGATTACCAACTTGTAACGCCCTCGATGCGGCTATAGCTCCCACGTGTCGAGGCACGACTTAGAGACATAACCGCATTGAAAGCAATGTCGCAAGTTAGGAAATCATCACAAACATCCCATGTAATACATAATAAAGGGGAGATACATAGTTGGCTTACACTCGCCACGTCACATCAAAGGACATAAATAACATCCATCATACAATCACTCATGGCCCGACTACGGTGCCAAAATAGAAAAGACCCCCAACATGCGACAAGGCCCTGAATCGATAACCCCAACTAGGCACCACTACTGATCATTGGGAAAGGAAACATAATAACGCTGAGAGTCCTCGTCGAACTCCCACTTGAGCTCGTACTCGTCACCTGGAGCGGAATCACCTGGACCTGCATCTGGAATTATAGTATTTGTGAGCCACAAGGACTCAGCAATCTCGCACCCTCGCGATCAAAACTATTTAAGCTTATCGGAAGGATAAGGCAAGTATATGTGGAGCTGCAGCAAGCGACTAGCATATGTGGTGGCTAACTTATCCGCAAAAGAGAGCGAGAAGAGGAGGCAAGGCGCGAGCGAGAAACTAGAGGAACAACCTGCGCAAGCATAACTCCAACACCGTGTCCACCTCCCGGGCTCCGCCGAGAAGAGGCCATCACGGTAACACACTCAGTTGATTCATTTTAATTAATTAAGGTTTACGTTGTCTACAATCGGACATTAACAAATTCCCATCTTCCCATAACCGCGGGCACGGCTTTCGAAAGTTCAATCCCTGCAGGGGGGTCCGAACTTAGCCCATGACAAGCTCTCACGGTCAATGAAGGAATAGACCTCCACCTGAGACACACCGATCAGACTCGGTAACCCGGTACAACAAGACAATTCGACAGGTTAAAACAAGACCAGCAACACCGCCCGAATGTGCCGACAAATCCCGATAGGAGCTGCACAAATCTCTTTCTCAGGGCACACTCAGATTGTCCTAGGTACGGGTAGGCCAGCCCAGAGTTGCCCCTGGTGGCCACCGGTAGCTGACAGGTGGACCAACACTCAGAGGAGCACTGGCCCGGGGGGGTTAAAATAAGATGACCCTTGAGTCTGCAGAACCCAAGGGAAAGAAAAGGCTAGGTGGAAAATGGTAAAACCAATGTTGGGCATTGCTGGAAAAGCTTTAATCAAGGCGAAATATCAAGGGGTTCGCATTATAACCCAACCGCGTAAGGAACGCAAAATCCGGGAACATAACATCGATATGACGGAAACTAGGGCGGCAAGAGTGGAACAAAACACTAGGCGAGAGGCCGAGCCTTCCACCCTTTACCAAGTATATAGATTGCATTAAGATAACATAGCAATATAATGATATCCCAACAAATAAAGATGTTCAAGGAACGCTCCAATCTTCACCTGCAACTAGCAACGCTATAAGAGGGGCTGAGCAAAGCGGTAACATAGCCAATCAACGGTTTGCTAGGACAATGGTAGGTTAGAGGTTCAATCATGCAATTGGGAGGCTGACAAGCAAGTGGTAGGCATCGTAGCATTGGCATAGCAAGCGAGCAAACTAGCATAGCAAAGATAGTAGTGATTTCGAGGGTATGATCATCTTGCCTGCACAGTTGTCAGAGTTGACTGGATCCTCACAAGCAAACTCAACGGGCTCCTCGGTAGCGAACTCGTCTCTCGGCTCTACCCAACAAACAAACAAGCAACAAGGATACAATCAACCACGTGCAAGACCAAGCAATATGATGAAATGATGATATGCTATGCGGGATGCGATGCGGGATGCAAAATGCAAGATATGACAGGAAATGCATGAACCTGGCCTCAACTTGGAATTCCAAGGGTGCCACTGGATAGAGGGGATGAAATCGCTTGAAAACGATATAAAGATCATTGGAATCGGAGTTACGGTTTGGAAATGGCAAGCGTTTCAAGATATGACACCGGTCTGCGATTTACAGCAAGTAGGCATCTAAATGCAACGAAATGAACATGCTACAGCCACCAAACATGAAAAAAATACATGGCAGTGATGTACACAAGATGTTTAACAAAACACTAGCACTGAGCCATAGGCAAATTCATCCATTAAGAGGTTCAAACAAGCATGGCAAAAATGAATATGCAAAACAGATTCCAGACTTAGTGAAATTAACACTAGCCTGAAATTTCAGATCACGAAGCCCTCTTCGGAGCAGCAAAACAACATGATAGATGACCTGAACATGACAAGTAAGAACATGGCATGGAGCTACTCAACAAGCTTAACAAAACACCCAAAGTGACCTGGGGCCAAAAGGGTTCACAAAATACTCTACCGAGCTCACGAACATAGCTCGAACACAATCAGTTTTCAGACTTAGTGAAAACTGAGACATGCAGAAATTTAACTCACGAAGGCATGTAAACGAGCTCGATGCACTCATGGTGCAAGTCATAGCAAGGCAAGCATATAACCAAAGAAGGCACAATATGCTAGCTACACATGGCAAGAACAAAGGCATAGCATGCATGGAACACTAACGGTAGCATCGGCAAAATCGCAAACAAGTTGACGATCTGCCCAGATTAACAACGAAGCAAAAGTTGAGCTCGATTGAGTCAACCTAGAGCACTCCACATATGCAAACAAAGACATGGATGGATAGAGCATAACATAAATATCAAAACTCCCTTACTGATCATCCTCAAAAGAGGCACGGATCACTAGGAAACAAGCTGGACATATAGCATCATGAACTAAAATATCCCAGACTTAGTGAAAATCACTAAGTCCCTGAAATCAGCAATCTCAGGTACCTCTCTTCGCAAGCTTGCACAAGACAACACACACATCCTAAAAATGCATGGGTGGCACCTCTGGAAAGAAGACAAAATGCTTAACAATTCATCCCAAAGGGGCACAGGTATATCATGCACGGATTAAACATGGCAAAAATGACAAAAGTGCATGATGAACTAACGGATCTGCAATTTAACTCACGAAGCCTCCTTCTAACAGCATTTTGGGCATCAAGATGAACTCAAATGCAAATGATGCAATGGAATGAAATGATGTACATGTCGAGACGAAGATTTTGATATATTATACGCCCAAAACGGAGCTACGGTTGCGGAGATCAAGCAGTCAAAGTGCATAAAAATTCAAGAGGGGGAGGGAAAGTCAACCCTAGGGTTTCGAATTCCAGATCTGGATCTCGCGGCACTGTAGCAGTACTGTAGCTGGCGCGCGCGACGAGGTTCGTCGGGATCCTGCCGGAGCAGGAGAGGAAGAGGAGGCCGGGACGCGGTCGCCGGCGGGGAGGCGCGGACGGCGGCGGCGGGGAGGCGCGGTGCAGCGGCGGGGTCGGCTGGCGTCGGGGACGCCGCGGAACGGCGCGGCGGGGCGCTGCCGGACCGGGGAGGCGAGCGGCGGCGGGGAGGCGGCCCGCGGCGGCGCCGGTCACCGGCGTCGGGGAAGGAGGCGGCGCAGGCGTCGGGGTCGGGCGCGGGGAGCGGCGGCGCGGAGACGGGCCGCGGGGGCCGGCCTCGGGCTCCCGGGCCTCGGCGGCGGCGATGTGGGCCTCGCCCACGTGGCGGCGCGGGATTCGCTGCGGCGGCGGGGCGGACGGCGTCCAGTCCGATCCGGACACGTCCGTCGGCGGGGGGGTTTGATCTGTTTTTTTAGGAGGAGGACGGGGAGGAAGACGAGATCCGAAATGGGGGGGTGTTTAAATAGGCATAAGTGGAGCTAGGAGAGTCGAAATGAGGTGCGGTTTTCGCCCACGCGATCATGATCGAACGATCTAGGAGATGGAGCAGAGTTTGGTGGGTTTTGGGCCAAATTTGGGGGTGTTGGGCTGCAACACACACGAGGCCTTTTGGGTCCCTCGGTTAACCGTTGGAGTATCAAACGAAGTCCAAATGATACGAAACTTGACAGGCGGTCTACCGGTAGTAAACCAAGGCTGCATGACAAGTCTCGGTCCAATCCGGAAATGTTTAATCCCCACACACGAAAGAACGCTAGAAAAGGCCACCGGAGGAGAACGAAGCGCCGGAATGCAAAACGGACAACGGAGAAAATGCTCAAATGCATGAGATGAACATGTATGCAATGCAATGCACGAGATGACATGATATGCGATGCACGAAAAACGAAAACAACACACGGAGACAAAGACCCGAACCCGAGAAATAAATATAAGTTAACGCCGGAAACGGCAAGAATTGGATACAAATATGGAAAGTATCTCTGGGGCGTTACACACACCCCCGGAGCAATGGACAAGCTGAGAGGGCGAACACTGAAGTGCTTCATGGAATCAAGATAAGAACTTTCGATACGCTGCAGAAGCACGGCAGGCGGTGGATCGAGGAGTTTCCGGTAGTACTCCGGTCCCTCAGAACGACACCTAATCGAGCTACCGGGCAGACTTCCTTCTCCCTGGTCTATAGGGCAGAAGCAGTTATCCCCACGGAACTCATTTACGGGTCCCCTCGAGTGCTTGCCTACAATGAAGTAGTGCAATATCAGCACCGGTGTGATGACCCTGTGCTACTTGAGGAGAACCGTCTCCGGGCTGCTACGCGTGCCGCACACTACTAGCAACCCCTGTGTCGCTATCATAGCCGCAGGGTTCATGCCTTGTGTTTTGAGTAAGGTGGCCTTGTCTTTAGGCGCATTCAGTCCGCCAAGGGTACAAACAAGTTATCGCCGAAGTAGGAAGGCCCTTACCCGGTGGTACGAGTCACCAGACCTGGCGCAGTCCGTATGGAGACCGGAGATGGCACACAGTTGCATAACTCATGGAATATTGAGCATCTCCGTAAGTTCTACCGGTAAGGCGCAGAGGCTGCCGGGCCCTGCCCAGCAGCCACCCATTCTACATGGCCTTGCCGAAGTTGCATGTAACCCCCTGTACAAGCCGGGGCGATGACCCCGTGTGAGATAAAACAAAGAAATGTTGTCAAGGGCCCAACTAAGATTGCATGCATGCACAAGCATATCCAGATCATTGCATACGCATTTCATGAGCATTTGCATATGCATATAGATAGGACCGCATCCTGCATTCATTCTCATCTACATGGAGTTACAGGTTCCTTCCGTGAACTTGACTGCAACAAGGGACGAGAAGATTGCACGGCACCGTGGTCCCCAGCAAGCCAAAGAGATAAGTTTACCTCTTATCCATTAGTATTTTGTAAGCTATAACTTGTGCGTAGAG
Organism: Triticum urartu; assembly: GCF_003073215.2. Taxonomy (NCBI): domain Eukaryota; kingdom Viridiplantae; phylum Streptophyta; class Magnoliopsida; order Poales; family Poaceae; genus Triticum; species Triticum urartu. The sequence goes on along the minus strand of NC_053027.1, from coordinate 320,565,683 downwards.
AAACCTCACTACTCTCTTGAAACTAGGGTGCTCCCATCATTGGCTCGAGTGTTACTTCATCCTGGATGGCTGCAGTGGCCCTTGATGAAAAGAGAGTGGGCAGGGGGCTGGCACCTCAGTCTGTTCTGCGGCAGCATGGTTCTCAGGCAGACAAAAAGGGTGCCGATAGGATATCCTGCCGAGAAAACTCGTTTAACTACAATAAAGAGGCACTCCACCTCTGCATGGATGTATACATGCATGAGTTCTCGGCAAGGTTTATTTCTTTCATTGACATGCAAATACAAGCATTACAGAACAAAGAAATGGACTTGAGAGATTACATTATTTGAATTAAGATTTGGCAATTGCATATAGATTTAAGATTGAAAAAAGATAAGTGCCCCGTGATCCCCTCTTTTCATTTTCCCTCCTTCAGGCACTGCGGTAGAAGGAGGAAAAGACGAGAAAAGGAGCACCCAAGCAGGAGCCCACCCCGGTCCCGTCAAGACCCGTCGGGCACGGCCTGACAAGACCGAGAGTGGCGAGGCTGTGAAGGACGAGCGCAGGGGATGGGACGGCGCCTTCTGGTCTTCCCCTCCAGAGCTAGCAAGAAGCCCCGGCTTGAGAACTGGCGGAGTCATCCACCAAAGCTCAGCCGGAAGACTGCTGGAGGTGAGGAGAAGGCACCAAGAGAACATCGCTCCCCGGTTATCGCCCGAAGAGTCTGGTGATGACGATGCCGGGGGAGGAGGGGAAGAGCGGAAAGACGAGGCGGCAGGCCAACGGTCAGAGGCGAAGGAAACCACGCCATCGTACTCCAACCTAATCCCTTGCCAGCTGCCTTCCCCATCTTCCCTCACTTTCTCCTCACCACCGCTATTCCCGGGAAGCACCGATACTCCGGTCTGACGCCTCCAGCGGAGAAACAGCAAGCCGCCGGGACGAGCAGGGAGCTCGAGGTGTGCCGCACCCCACCTTGGGGCAGGAAGAAGGCGCACCTCATGTCGACATCAACTCCAAGGCCTCCTGAAGGGGCGATGCTGGGATTACCAATGATCTCCAGCCCCTCCTCCCAGATGAGCACCAAAGATACCAAAAGATTCGCCACGTCAAGGACTAGGCTCACTCCCCAAGCGTCAGCACCAGCATGAGGCGACGTATACCCCGAGCCAGAGCTTGGGGGTTGGCCCCAGGTTTCCTTCTCAAGAATGACCAGCAGAAATAGAAGAAGAGGAGAGGAGGACCGTGAAAATCGATGACTCCGCCCTCCTACGCTCCTCCCTTTTTTAGGCCGAGCAAGGAGGGGTAGCGGCTCCATCCACGGGTGATCACCACCCTCCTCCGCCAATTCAAGGCGGGCGGGCCCTTCCCAAGGTAATCTCCCATGACACGCTCCTCTGTTACCTACCCCGTGCAGTGCATGTTGCTTACGTGGCTAAGGATAAGAGTAAATTGGCAGTTTCTACCCCATGCGTTAAAGTCATTCACGGGCCATTACTGGAGCAACCCCACCACTATTGGCTTTATGCCGCAAGTGGGAAAACCAGAAACTTGCCCGCAATCAAGGTTGATAAAGCAGCAACGGAAAACTTAAGGGGCCAGCCCCTTCAGCAACCTTTCATGTGCACTTATTAGGCTCTACACCGACTATGCTCAGTAGCGCGTTCTGGGCAGGCCCCGGGGCTTCTGTCGGTGCAACGCACCATCGGTCTGTTGACCAACTGTGCACAAGCACAAGATCAAGATTGAAGCACTAGCTTAAGCCAAAAATCAAAGAACCAATGGATTTGAGGAACCAACATGCAGCTCAGAAGGACCAAGATTGAACCTGAGGGCAAGAGAAGGGCCTCCGTTGCCGAGCGGGCGAGCCCGACAAGGGGCGAGGCCGCCACCAGGAGCAAGCAACCAACGTTCCCTAGCACGGTCTGCCGAGGCTCGTGGAGGCAGAACCTCCTCACCAACCACTAAAGCACGACTCACGTCGTCAATCAATGCGGTGTCAACCCGCAAGGTGATTAAGTGGCAGCCATTCGCCACATGGCGGCCATTTCCTACAGTGAAGCCTATAGGTGACACCTGTCCTGCAACGTGTCAAGAGAGCAGGTGCAGAGCTGGCAAGATAAGCCCGGCAGGCCTTGCCGGGCGCCTAGTGATGTGACACTAAGCGGCGCATTTAATGCACCTTGTGAGCTCGCAAAGTTAGGTATGATAGCACTGTTTGCTATCATATCAGTGGTTAATGACCACTTGGTCATTGTGGTGACCCCTTAATCTATAAAAGGAGGCCCATGGCACTCGTAGGAGGGGTTAGAAGGTTGAAAAGTTGACAACCCCGACCACCACATACACGTAGTCACCACGGCCAAACCTTGTCAGGCAAGTGTACTACGCACCACCACATCCATTCTTCATTTATCCAATAACGCAAGAGTAGGGTGTTACGCCTCACGGCAGCCCGAACCTGGGTAAATCAATTGTCTTCTCCCTGCCATGCGGCCGTACGCTGGTCTGCTCTTTGTGCAACGCGCCTGAGGGAGTCCTGGATTACGGGGTCATTGGGCGTCCGGGCTATACAACATGGGCCGGACTAACGGGTCGTGAAGATATAAGATAGAAGACTTTCCCCCGTGTCCGGATGGGACTCTCCTTGGCGTGGAAGGGAAGCTTAGCGTGCAGATATGAAGATTCCTTTCTCTGTAAACCAACTCTGTATGAACCCTAGCTACCTCCGGTGTCTATATAAACCGGAGGGTTTAGTCCATAGAAGCAATCACAATCATAATCATATAGGCTAGACAATTAGGATTTAGCCATTACGATCTCGTGGTAGATCAACTCTTGTAACCCCTATACTCATCAAAGTCAATTAAGCAGGACGTAGGGTATTACCTCCATCAGGAGGGCCCGAAGCTGGGTAAACATTGTGTCCGTTGTCTCCTGTTACCATTGATCCTTAGACGCACAGTTCGGGACCCCCTAACCGAGATCTGCCGGTTTTGACAATGACATTGGTGCTTTCATTGAGAGTTCCTTTGTGGCATCAATTGAAGGACCAATGGCTCGCCTTGTCATTAATGACAGTATCACTTCCGAAGGAGCCATAATTCCAGGGCAAACCCTCCAGCTCGGCGACTTCATTATTGTAACACCCACGATGCGGCTATATCTCCCACGTGTCGGAGCACGACTTAGTGACATAACCGCATAGTAGGCATGTCGCAAGAGGGGTAATCTTTACACATCCCATGTACTGAATAAGAAAGGGATACAGAGTTGGCTTACAAACACCACTTCACACAATACATAAATATAGCATTACATCATCTAGAATACAATCAAGGTCCGACTATGGAACCAACATAAATAAAGACCACCCCAAATGCTAGATCCCCGATCGTCCCGACTGGGCTCCACTACTGATCAACTGGAGTGAAACAACATAACGAACACGATCTTCATCGAGCTCCCACTTTAGCTCGGTTGCGACATCTGCACTGGAATCATCAGCACCTGCAACTGTTTGGAAGTATCTGTGAGCCACGAGGACTCAGCAATCTCACACCCGCGAGATCAGGACTATTTAAGCTTATGGGTAGGACAGGGTGGTGAGGTGGAGCTGCAGCAAGCACTAGCATATATGGTGGCTAACTTACGCAAATAAGAGTGAGAAGAGAAGCAATGCACGATCGTGAACTAGAAGTGATCAAGAAGTGATCCTAAAACTACTTACGTTCAAGCATAACACAAGAACCGTGTTCACTTCCCGGACTCCGCCGAGAAGAGACCATCACGGCTACACACGCGGTTGATGCATTTTAATTAAGTTAAGTGTCAGGTTTTCTACAACCGGATATTAACAAACTCCCACCTGCCCATAACCGCGGGCACGGCTTTCGAAAGTTCAAAACCCTACAGGGGTGTCCCAACTTAGCCCATCACAAGCTCTCACGGTCAACGAAGGATATTCCTTCTCCCAGGACGACCCGATCAGAATCAGAATCCCGGTTACAAGACATTTCGACAGTGGTAAAACAAGACCAGCAAAGCCGCCCGAATGTGCCGACAAATCCTGATAGGAGCTGCACATATCTCGTTCTCAGGGCACACTGGATGAGCAATCCGTACAACTAAAACCAACCCTCAAGTTTCCCCGAGGTGGCGCTGCAAGGGGCTCTAGTTAGGACCAACACTTAGAGAAGCACTGGCCCGGGGGTGGGGTTAAAATAAAGATGACCCTCGGGCTCACGAAAACCCAAGGGAAGGTGATAGGTCGTTAGTGCAAATGTAAAACCAAGATTGGGCCTTGCTGGAGGAGTTTTATTCAAGGCGAACTGTCAAGGGGTTCCCATTATAACCCAACCGTGTATGGAACGCAAAATCAAGGAACATAACACCGGTATGACGAAAACTAGGGCGGCAAGAGTGGAACAAAACACCAGGCATAAGGCCGAGCCTTCCACCCTTTACCAAGTATATAGATGCATTAATTAAATAAGATCTATTGTGATATCCCAACATATCCATGTTCCAACATGGAACAAACTCCATCTTCACCTACAACTAGCAACACTATAAGAGGGGCTGAGCAAATCGGTAACATAGCCAAACAACGGTTTGCTAGGTAAGGTCGGTTAGAGGATTGACATGGAAATATGGGAGGCATGTTATAGCAAGTGGTAGGTATCACGGCATAGCAATAGAGCGAGCAACTAGCAAGCAATGATAGAAGTGATTTCGAGGGTATGGTCATCTTGCCTGAGATCCTGCAAGGAAGAAGAACGAGTCCATGAAGAAGACAAGCGGACGTAGTCGAACGAATCCTCACAAACACGACGTTAACGGAACTAACCCGAAGAAGCAACACCGGAAAGAAGCAAACAACATAGTAAACAACCACCACATAAACATGGCATGATACACAACCAAGTATGATGCATGTCCGGTTTAATGGGGCATGGCATGGCAAAATGCACAAACAATCCTACAAATTAAATGGAGCTCAATATGCAACTCCGTTGCATATTGACGAAACACCACGTGACTTATTTAGTTCTCTCTCGTTTAGGTACCCAACAATATTAAATGTTGTTAAACATGGCAAGAGGTGAAGCATATGAAAACTACCTATCTAGGCAAGTTTAAATGAGGCCGGAACAACAAGCAACAAGTCCAGAAAATCCTCATATGCATATTTTAGATTTGGTACTGTTCTGTCCTAAACCATATTTTAGAGTTGTTAAACATGAAAAGTAAGGTCACCATGATAATCTATGCATTTTTCTACCCCATTTACATATAAAGTTTGTTTAAAATGGAGCTATGGTTAACTAGTTATGAAATAAAGCATTTTAGCATGGCATTTAAGCAAATTAATGCAAACAACAGTTTAAACATTTTAAACAAGGATGATAGTGGCATATTATGAAACTAGATGAATGGCTCGGCCGCCGTGGATGATAGTGGCTCCAAGACATATTCGCCTGGCACCCTTCTAATATGCCAGGAATCCTATGCACATTGGCCGAACACAGCCTCAATATATTAAAGGGATACAAGCCGGTCAAGCAAACACTGTGGCGCTTTTCCAAACCGTAATGACAAGCTATGGGGGAGGTGCTAGCCAAGTTAATTGACATCGGGTTCATCAGAGAAATAAAATAGCCAGACTGGCCAGCAAACCTGGTGATGGTACCAAAGAAGGATAAATCTTGGCGCCTGTGCGTCGACTTCAAACACCTCAACAAGGCCTGCCCCAAGGACCCTTTCCCCCTCCCCCGCATTCATCAGATCATTGACGCTACTACAAGACACGACTCACTGTGTTTCATCGATGCATACTCCGGATACCATCAAATCAAAATGAAGGAATCTGATCAAGTCGCAACGGCATTCATTACCCCATACGGGACTTTCTCCTTTAACACTATGCCCTTCGGGCTGAAAAACGCTGATGCCACATACCAACGCATGTTTCAAACATGCCTGGGGAAAAAAATCGGCAAGACGGTCGAAGCATATGTGGATGATGTCATCAGCAAACCTAAGAATGTCGAGTCACTAGTAGACGACCTGCGTCTCACATTCGACAACCTCCGTACATATGACATCAAGCTCAATCCGGAAAACTGTGTCTTCGGCGTCCCCGCCGGAAAACTGCTGGGCTTCATCGTTTCAAATAGAGGAATTGAGGGAAACCCAGCCAAAATCTGGGCTTTGTTTCAATTGGCTACACAAACATACCTGAAATAGGTCCAAAAACTATCTAGGTGCGTGGCAGCCTTGAGCCGCTTTATCTCCAGATTAGGAGAAAAGGCGTTGCCACTGTATCGCCTGCTCCGACGCACTGACCACTTTGTGTGGACGGATGCTGCAATAGCCGGGCTGGAGGAAATAAGAACTTTGCTAGCAAGCAATCCCATCCTGGCTGCACCAAACATTGGTGAACCAATGTTGCTTTACATATCGGCAACTCACCAGGTGGTGAGTGCGGTGCTCGTCGTCAAACGAGAAGAGGAAGGACATAAATTTCCACTCCAGAAACCGGTATATTCCGTATCAACGGTCCTCACACCATGCAAAATCCGATACCCGCATTATCAGAAGATAGCATATGCGGTCTTTATGGCATCCCGCAAGCTACGACACTACTTCCAAGAATGCTCAATCACGGTGGCTTCTGAAGTACTACTCAACGATATTATAACCAACCAGGACGCCACCGGCACGATTGCCAAATGGGCTACTGAGCTCCTACCATTTGAAATAACGCACAAACCACGCCAAGCCATTAAATCTTAGGTGTTGGCTGACTTCGTCGCTGAATGGACTGAGGCCGAACTCCCTGAAGAGTATGGCACGTATTCCAACTCGGTGATGCACTTTGACGCCTCTAAAATGTTATTCGGGCGGGGGGCTGGCGTCATCTTGACATCCCCCATAGGAGACTGATACATCTCCAACGTATCTATAATTCTTGATTGTTCCATGCTATTATATTATCTGTTTTGGATGTTTAATGGGATTTATTATGCACTTTTATATTATTTGTGGAACTAACCTATTAACCGAAGGCCCAGTGCAAATTGCTGTTCTTTTGCCTATTTTAGTGTTTCGTAGAAAAGGAATATCAAAAGGAATCCAAATGGAATGAAACCTTCGCGAGGATCTTTTTTGGAACAAATGCAATCCAGGAGACTTGGAGTGGAGGTCAAGGAAGTAGCGAGGCGGCCATGAGGTAGGGCGTTGCGCCCAGGGGGGTAGGCACGGCCCCCACACTCGTGGGCCCCACGGAGCTCCACCGACCTACTTCTTTCGCCTATATATACTCTTATACCCTGAAAACATCCAGGAGAGCCACGAAACCACTTTTCCACCGTCGTAACCTTATATACCCATGAGATCCCATCTGGGGACCTTTTCCGGCGATCTGTCAGAGGGGGATTCGATCACGAAGGGCTTCTACATCAACACCATAGCTTCTCCGATGATGTGTGAGTAGTTTACCACAGACCTTCGGGTCCATAGTTATTAGCTAGATGGCTTCTTCTCTCTCTTTCGTTCTCAATACAAAGTTTTCCTCGATGTTCTTGGAGATCTATTCGATGTAATACTTTTTGTGGTGTGTTTGCCGAGATCAGATGAATTTTGTTTTTATGATCAAGTTTATCTATGAACAATATTTGATTCTTCGCTATATTCTTATATGCATGGTTTGATATCTTTGCAAGTCTCTTCGGATTATCAGTTTGGTTTGGCCTACTAGATTGATCGTTCTTGCAATGGGAGAAGTGCTTAGCTTTGGGTTCGATCTTGCGGTTCTCGATCCCAGTGACAGAAAGGGAACCAACACGTATTGTATTGTTGCCATCGAGGATAAAAATATGGTGTTTATATCATATTGCTTGAGTTTATCCCTCTACATCATGTCATCTTGCCTAATGCGTTACTCTGTTCTTATGAACTTAATACTCTAGATGCATGCTGGATAGCAGTCGATGTGTGGAGTAATAGTAGTAGATGCAGAATCGTTTCGGTCTACTTGACACGGACGTGATGCCTATGTTTATGATCATGCCTAGATATTCTCATAACTACGCGCTTTTCTATCAATTGCTCGGCCGTAATTTGTTCACCCACCATAATTTATGCTATCTTGAGAGAAGCCACTAGTGAAACCTAGGGCCGCCGGGTCTACTTTACATCATATAAGTTTACGATCTGCAATTCTGGTTTACTATTGGTTTTGCAATCTTTACTTTCCAATCTATATAACAAAAATACCAAAAATATTTTTATTGTTATCTTTATCAGATCTCACTCTTGAAAGTGGCCGTGAAGGGATTGACAACCCCTTTATCGCATTGGTTGCAAGGTTCTTATTTGTTTTTGTAGGTACTGGGCGACTTGCGTGTTGTCTCCTACTGGATTGATACCTTGGTTCTCAAAAAATGAGGGAAATACTTATGCTACTTTGCTGCATCACCCTTTCCTCTTCAAGGGAAAACCAACGCATGCTCAACAGGTAGCAAGAATGATTTCTGGCACTGTTTCCGGGGATATTTACACTAAGTAAAGACATACCAAGTACCCATCACAAACTCTTATCCCTCACATTACATTATTTTCCATTCACCTCTCGTTTTTCTCTCCCCCACTTCACCTTTGTTGTTTTATTCGCCCTTTTTCCATTAGTCTCTTTTCTCTTGCGACTTGTTTGCTTGTGTGTTGGATTGATTGTTTGTCACGATGGCTCAAGATAATACCAAATTATGTGACTTTCCAAGACCATCATTAATGATTTTATTAGCACTCCGATTGCTCCTACTACCGATGCTGAATCTTGTGAAATCAATACCGCTTTGTTGAATCTTGTTACGAAAGATCAATTTTATGGCCTTCCTAGTGAAGATGCCGCTACCCTTCTAACCATCTTCGTTGATTTGTGTGATATGCAAAGGAATAAAGATGTGGATAATAATATTGTTAAATTGAAGCTATTTCCGTTTTCGCTTAGAGATCGTGCTAAAACTTTGTTCTCTTCTTTGCCTAAAAATAGTATTGATTCATGGAATAAGTGCAAAGATGCTTTTATCTCTAAGTATTTTCCTCCCGCTAAGATCATCTCTCTTAGAAAAGACATTATGAATTTTAAGTAACTTGAGCATGAGCATGTTGCGCAAGCTTGGGAGAGGATGAAATTAATGATACATAATTGCCCTACACATGGTTTGAATTGATGGATTATTATACAAAAGAAGTATGCTGGATTGATTTTTGCTTCTAGAAAATGTTTAGATTCGGCCGCGGGAGGCACTTTTATGGAAATCACTTTAGGAGAAGCTACTAAACTCCTAGATAATATTATGGTTAATTATTCTCAAAGGCATACCGAAAGATCCACTAGTAAAAAGGTTCATGCGATAGAAGAGATTAATGTTTTGAGTGGAAAGATGGATGAACTTATGAAATTGTTTGCTAATAAGAGTGTTTCTTCTGATCCTAATGATATTCCTTTGTCCACTTTGATTGAGAATAATAATGAATCTATGGATGTGAATTTTCTTGGTAGGAACTGTAACATCCCAAATTTTCAATTTGGAATGTTATACACTAGATCATCCTGCATAGCATATTTTCTTGCATTTTTGGTTGATCCTAGAAATTTCACGCAACTCCAGGACCCACGGAGAGAGTTGGAGATTTCGTTATTTTCATATTTGAGTTCCCTCAAATGTTGGAAAAGAGGATCATTTGATTTATATATTTCATCTTCAATTATTTTCCTATATCAAAAATGAGAGAGGGAATAATATGACTTTCCCAAAATTTAAGAAAAAGAAGATCTAATGGATAAATCAATTTTTTTCCAGTGTTTATTCTGCATTTTATTTGGATAGGGAAAATGCGCGTTTTCAAAAATTGCATTCTAGGTCCGGAGTAAAGTTCATTTTGTTCGGCTCATTTTTAGGAGTCGGGGAAAATTTACTTTAGAATTTTTGGAGTTCGTTTAGTTTTCTTTTTCATTGTTTTTCTGCGCGCGAAACTATTTAAAAAAAAGAGGTCCGCCGGCCCAGCCGACTGGGCCAAGGCCCAGCCGCCGCCGCCTCCCAGCGCCCTGCGCGCCAGCCGCCGCCCCGCCCTAGGCTGAGTCCTAGAAGGACTCTAGGCCGGCGCCCCCCTTGCCCCTTGCCCAAGCATCTACCCCCTCCCCCTCCTAGTATATATACCCCTCTACCCCCCTCTCCTCCTAAGCCGAAGCAAGCTGCAGCGCGCAGCCCCGCCGCCGCCTTAGCCGCGCCGCCGCCGCCCGGAGCCCGCCTCCCGAGGTAGCCGCGCCTCTCTTTTTCTTCCCCGGTTCGGTCTTTCCTAAAAGAACCGTTCCGTTTTCTCTCCGATTCTTTTCTTTTCTTCCGGTTTTTGTTTCGGTTTTCTTCCGAAACCCTAGATCGGTTTTCTGTTTCTTTTTCGGTTTCTTTTCCGAAAACCCTAGATCGGTTTTCGTTCTTCTTTCGGACCGTTCGTCTCAATGAACGTGATCACTAATTCTTTCTCGGTTAACGAACGTCCGTTCGTTTAACCGTTCGTCTCTTTCTTTTCGTCGGATTTATTTCCGCGATCGTGATCTCAGATCCGATCTTCGTTCTAGTCTTTCTTCCCACTCGTTTATCGGAATCAGGTGATTCAAGCGCCTGGAGTTTCATTTCGAAACCGCCGTTCCGTCTAATCAACATAAACAAGTTTCTGCCCCGGTAAAATTTGACCTAGTTTCAACTTGCTAGAACCGAGCTGTTTTCTTCCACCGTTTGTTTTCCGTTTCTTTGTTCGGTTCGTTCATTCTTTGCAACCGGAGTTCTTAAATTGAACTTTCTGGTTCGTTCTCTTGTTCGAGTTTTACCTGTGCATTAGATGAGTACTTATTGTGTGCTTGTTGTTTGTCTGCGATAGATCACCCGGATTGCGCCGCCTGTTACTTCGAAACCCTAGGTCTCGCGGATCATCAGCAAGGCAAGTAACACTTTGATCATACCTTTTCTACAACCCACGTTTTATTGCATTAGATCAATCCTCTCACATTTCATGATGAGGATCTAATTAAATTGTGGGATGGGAAGTAGATGAGGTAGTACCTATCACCTGTATTACTATGAAACCTTTGGGAGTTACTTCTATGTTTGCTTTTTATGCCATGCTATGCTAGTAGACGTGGATTGGGTGAGTGATATCCATGACAGATGTGAGATTATTTAATTAATGGTTTATCTAATGTGGCAACTTAAACACACATCTGGGTGGATTGAGGCACCTGATGTCCATCAGGACTTGCCTGTTTTTTTTCGGACCGCCACCCAGACTCAAAGGGATCATAAGATCTTTCATGCTAGAAACTTCCGTGTGCAGCCACAAGCCATTATGGGCTCTGGATTAGTTGACTAAGTTGTGCGAACTCTTACAGTGGTAGACTAGCAGATGTAGGGGATGTAGGTGTACCGGTCTACCCGATCGTAAGGTGCTAGCGCTTCTCAAAGACTGTGTCTCGGTCATCCGTTTCTCAAACACCATGTAGTGCGAGAAATCCAACGGAGTGTCACGACCGGTTTTCCAATAAAAATATTTATTGAGAAACCAATCTTTTGAGTCCAGTATGAGAAAAATTCTCCTTACCGGTATACAAATTCTTGATACAATAAGCCAGTAGTATAAAATATATTACAGGGTCGAACTACGGTTGCTCAACCAAATTATTACAAGCACGCCAACAATTATACATAATGGCGGACATGACACAGTGGTGTGGAGGCATACTACTGACTCGAGGATAGGGCGGTGGTGGAAAAACACAGCGGGGAGAGAGATACAAGACTCTAAAACTGGCATCCCATCGAGCGTCGAGGTGAGGCTCGATGAATTTATTTGGTAGCGGAAGCGGATATGATACTGTGACCAAATCCAGGGTCGTACGAGACTGACTGGGATTCCTCTAGGCGTCGGACTCGCTATCAAAATCTTCATCCATGAGAACGCCTTCGTCAGCATCTGGCCAAACCAACAAGCCAGGTGAGTACTTTGAAAGTACTCTCAAGACAGTTCGGACGTAAGATATAACAAATGCATGCATGGATGCGTCATGTTTAACTTTTAACAGAGGCACATTAATTCGTAAAAACAAGACAGGTAAAAAGGGAGTTGGCGGTAGTCCGCTCGAAAACCCAACAAAATAACTGTAAAACCAATCAGGGTCGGAAGCGACACCTCGATAGGAAGATAAATAAATAAATCACGCCGCAGTCGGGCGTCTAGGCGACACCACATAAAGGGCTTTAAAAGAAATTCCACAGTCGGGCGTCTGAGCGACGCCACATAAAGGGCTTTAAAAGAAATGCCACAGTCGGGCGTCTGAGCGACGCCACATAAAGGGCTTTAAAAGAAATGCCACAGTTGGGCGTCTGAGCGACACCACATAAAGGGCTTTAAAAGAAATGCCACAGTCGGACGTCGGGGCGACATCACAGAAAGGGCTTTTATTGAAAGTAAATAATAACAATGCCACGGTCAGACGTCTGAGCGACATCGCAGAAAGGGCTTTTATTCACAAGGAAATAATTCTCATAATAAATATTCATTTCATGATAATAAACGGGTTAGTCCATCCACAGAATTAAACATTTAACCGGACTTAGCACTCATGGGATTCACCGGAGTCTCTGTCATCAAAACTGGCACTTGTCAGGATAAGATAATACTGAACTTGGACATGGAATAGATGATTCAAGGAATATATGACTCTGCAGAGTTTGTACAAAAATTTCCCACAGCCAACGGATTTCCGTAGTCACGAAGGACTAGTTCCATTTACAGTATTTCGGAAGAAAACACAGCTAACCAGTACACACCCATCCTACCTCTCGATGCTAGGAATCACCCTAGACATCGTCCAAGAAAAACTTTTGAGACGGGGAGATCACAATCTCGAATAGCATGGGATCAAATTTATATACGCGCGCTCTAAGGGGTGCTCCCCTCTCGGTCCCAACCGGAAACACCCATGCCCCCTGACCGGATGACTGGCTTTAATCCAGGGCCATGGAACCATCATCCCGGCCTCTCCTTTTGGTGTGTACCATGAAAGCGGTTTGCAACTTACTAAGCCATATTCCTTGCCGAAAACATGTGGTAGTATAGGGAAGGAAATGGGAGCAACTGGACCGATACGGTTTGACACTATAGTCATATAGCCTGGCATAAGACTGGCATGCTACAACACTGCCATCTTACCCATCCTCATGCCAACACATGGCCATTCATACTCACATCCATCCACTTATGGATCATCGAACTCACTTACCTCAACAATGCATGGAAATAACGTTCATCGGTATGCTCAACAACATGCCATGAGACTAACTAAATGCAAAACATGCCAAGACACTCATCATATCAAAAGTTCAAATGTGCTTGCCTGGTTCGGAGTAGTCGGAGCCTAGCTCGGTGAAGTTTGCGGTTCCGTCACCTCCTTCGGTATCTACGGTATAAAGAAAATATATGCGCTATTGTAAATACCACGAGGTGCACAAAAAGTATTCCAAATATTTTTCAAATAAATCTGATAAAAAATTAGACAGAATTTTAAAGAGGACAGAAAAAGAATCAATCAAAAATACTATTCTGTTTAAAAGTTATAAAGGTTTTTGTCCAGGGACTCATCTGTAATGAAACAGAAAGTTTCCAGGGGCTAGCTTATAAAAATAGAAAACATTCCAGTCTTGAATACGCCAGCCCAGAGGGGAAAGCGTATTTTGCCCGAAGGCGTTTTCAGAAAACGATTCGTTTAAAAAGATCTGAGAGGCTGACGGGCGGGTCCCACTCGTCAGGTTTAAACTTTCAAACGGGGGACGAAGCTCGTCGGCGCCCGAGAGCCGCGGTGGTCGCCGGCGGCGATCCACGGTGAGGCAGGGAGATCGGAGGGTACCTCCGTGTTCAGGGCACCATTCTGCGTCGGTTGTTGGTGGTGGTGGCGGTCGGCGAGCACCACGTCGACGGCGAGCCTTGCTTCGGCGGACGGCGGTTCGGGTGGTTGCGGACTTCGTCGGAGAGAGCTGTGAAGATTAAATTGGGGAGGGGGTTAGACCTCTGGAGGTGGTACGAGGTTACGGGCGAGAGTAGGGTGGCGGAGGAGTTCTCACCGAAGTGAATCAAGACGGAGGCCGAGGCGGAACGAGGCGGCCGGAGTCGGGGGAGGAGACCTCCTCGAGGCTCCTCCAGTGGCCTGGCGGGGTGTTTGTGGGGTGCAGTGGTTGTGCGTGCTCGAGGGCGAGCTCGGGTCTCCTTTTATAGGTGATCCGAGGCGGTGGCCGTGAACATGGATCTCCGGCGATGGTTACGGTGGCGCAGTGCTTGGTCAGGGGAGATTAGGGAGTTGGGCGTCATCGTGGAGGTCTACTGGTTCCATTCAGACGCTAACCGGACTTGGATTAGAAGCTTAGGGCAGGCTTTGGTCGGAACGGGACGGCGCGGGTCCGTTGGCGGCAGAGAGCGCGTCCAGTGCTGTCGGGCCACAGCGACGGTGCAGCGGGGGTGCGCTGGCGTGCATGAGGCCACACGGAGAGCCAGGGAGCGTTGGGCAGCGCCGAACGGCGTTGAGCCGCCGTTCTGCTTCCTGTCGGTCGCTACGGTGGTTCGGCCGCCGCAAGACACGCCGGCGCAGGCGGGCCAGGGTGCCGCCGCGCCGGGAAGGCGCCAAGCGCGCGTGTGGTGCTCCAGACAGGAGGAAGAGGCGGCGAGGAACGTGCCAAGGGCACTGTCTACGCGTGATTGAAACTGACGAACGAAAACGACACTGAATCTGAATATTTCTGAATATGAACAGCAACAGTGCATGCAAGGTGTTCGACAGAATGAATTTGGCCTCTAGGGATTTTTCCTTGAGCTGATTTTTGGTGGAGTGGCTACTCATTGCTCCAGTAGGCTGCCTGAATTTTGGTGGAATTTTTGGAGAAGTGTAGTTATGAATTTCACCAAATTTGGCAAATCTGGTCCAAACTTGCAGAGACTGAAATTTGAAAAATTTGAAAAGAGGAGGAGTGGATCAAGATGGTTCTGGGTTGTGGGTACAAAGGACTATCCAGGAGAGTTGGTTTGAGGTCAAAACTCAAATGCAAAAGGGTACTTGCTTTGAAAATCTCTCAGGCTCCAAATAATTTGCAGAAATGATTTGAGGGGAAAAATAATTAGAATAAAATCCAAAACTTGCTTGGATTAGTTGGGACAGAGAACTTAGGTTGATTACAAGGAGGAGGGGAGGTTTTGGAGGGGTTTTACCACATGGGCAAAATACAAAGTCATGGGTGGTTTCCAAGATATGAAAATCCCAAATTTTCTAGTTTCTTTTTAAAAGAAAAAGATTAAACTCCCAACATAATTTGAGAGGGAACCAACAGAGAAGAAGTTTCAAAAGATCAAACACCATAGTTTGAAGAAAAATAAAATCCTTGCCAAAGAAAAGGAAGTTTTTTTTTTAAGAGGAAGGATTTGTGGAAAAGAAATTTTAAATGCCCTCTTTTAAAAAATCCAACAAAGTTTTTGATGAAAACCAATTAAAAATTTTGGAGTGTCACAACACCTACCCCCTTAGGAAAAATCTCGTCCCCGAGATTTCAGCTGTTCCTCAAATAAGTGTGGATGCTCTGTCCGAAGAAAATCCTCTCTTTCCCAAGTTGCTTCACCGTGGGTGTGATTGCTCCACTGAACTCTGAAGAATTTGATGGTCTTCTGTCGGGTCCTCCTTTCAGACTCCTCTAATATTTTTACGGGGCGTTCCCGATAAGTGAGGTCTGGCTGCACGTCAAGGTTCTCATGGGATTCTTGTTTCTCTGGTTTGCTTACGCACTTCCTTAATTGAGAGACGTGGAACACGTCGTGAATGTCGGACAAGTCTTCGGGTAAGTCTAGCTGGTAGGCTACAGTGCCTCTTCGTGCCACTATGCAGAATGGTCCAATGAATCTTGGTGCTAACTTCCCTTTAATCTTAAACCGTTGCAGTCCCCTCATAGGTGATACTCGTAGGTACACAAATTCACAGGGTTCAAAATTGACCCCACGATGTTTCTGATCGTAATAACTCTTCTGTCGGCTTTGAGCGGTCTTGAGTCGGTCCCTGATTAGCTTCACTTTTTCCTCGGCTTCTTTGAGCATGTCTGGGCCGAAGATACGGCTGTCTCCGGTCTCTGACCAATTTAGTGGGGTACGACACCTCCATCCGTATAGGGCTTCAAAAGGTGCCATTCGCAGGCTGGCCTGGTAGCTGTTGTTGTATGCGAACTCGGCATATGGCAGACTTTCTTCCCAACTGGTTCCATAGGTGAGGACACATGCTCTCAGCATGTCTTCTAAAATTTGGTTTACGCGTTCAGTCTGTCCATCAGTCTGGGGATGGTAGGCTGTACTGAAGGCCAATTGAGTTCCCAGAGCCTGTTGTAAATGATCCAAGAATCTCAAGACAAATTGAGTGCCTCTGTCGGATATTATAGTCTTCGGGACTCCATGCAGACAAACTATATGGGAGAGATAAATCCTGGCAAGCTTCTGAGTGTTGTAGGTTGTCTTTACTGGAATGAAATGTGCCACCTTGGTTAATCTATCGGTGATGACCCATATGGCATCATTCCCGTGTCGTGACCGAGGTAGTCCGACAATAAAATCCATCCCTATTTCATCCCATTTCCACTAAGGTATTTTGTTTGGTTGCAGTAGTCCGGCTGGTTTTTGATGCTCAACTTTTATGCGTTGACAAGAATCGCAACATGCAACGAATGTGGCTATGTCCCTCTTCATACAGTGCCACCAAAATCTTTCCTGAATATCCTTATACATTTTGGTTCCTCCAGGGTGGATCGAATATGGAGTGGTGTGTGCTTCAGCTAGGATTTGCTGTCTGAGGTCCTCTATGTTTGGCACGCAGAGTCTGTCCCCGTACCGTAATATTCCATCATCGCCTATGACAAACTCCGAGGCCTTGCCCATACTCACCTTTCTTTTAATTCCTTCAATGCTGGGGTGACCAGGCTGAGCTTCTTTAATTCTCTCCACAAGGTCGGGCTTTATTTCCAAGTTTGATATGGTGCCTTCCGCGATCATTAACAAGTTGAGTTTGGCAAATTCTTGTTGGAATTCAGGTCTCAAGCTTTGCAGACTGTTTTCGTCGGAGCTGGGGTTCCGACTAAGAGCATCGGCCACTACATTTGCTTTCCCTGGATGATAGTGGATACCAACATCATAATCCTTTACCAATTCCAACCAGCGTCGTTGCCGTAAGTTTAGTTCTGGCTGTGTGAAAATATATTTGAGACTTTTATGGTCCGTGTATATTTCACATCGATTTCCAAGTAAGAAATGCCTCCATTCCTTAAGTGCATGAATGACTGCTGCCATTTCTAAGTCATGAGTGGGATAATTTTCCTCATGCTTGTGGAGTTGTCGTGAAGCATATGCGACAACCTTGCCTTCTTGCATCAACACACACCCGAGACCTTTTCGGGATGCGTCACAATACACCTCAAAATTCTTGTGTATGTCTGGCACAATTAATACCGGTGCTGTCGTTAATTTCCGTTTTAACTCTTGGAAACTTTTTTCGCAGGCTTCTGTCCATTCAAACTTCTTGTCCTTCTTGAGCAACTGCGTCATTGGCTTGGCTAGGGTGGAGAATCCTTCAATAAATCTGCGGTAATATCCTGCCATTCCCAAGAAACTTCGTACGTCTGTTACGCTGGCCGGTGCCTTCCAGTCAAGTATGGCCCTGACTTTCTTCGGGTCCACTGCGATACCGTCTGGGGTCAGACATGACCTAGAAAGCCTACTTGTCTTAGCCAAAATTCGCACTTGTTGAACTTGGCATACAATTGATGTTTCCTGAGTTCTCCTAGCACAATCCTGAGATGTTCCGCGTGCTCTTCTGGTGTTTTGGAGTATATCATAATATCATCGATAAATACCACAACGAACTTGTCCATAAACTTCATAAATACTTTGTTCATGAGGTGAACAAAATATGCGGGGGCGTTTCTTAATCCAAAAGGCATAACTGTGAACTCATATAGTCCATATCTGGAGGTGAAGGCTGTTTTGGGGATATCTTCTGTTCGCACTTTTAATTGATGGTATCCTGACCTTAAGTCAATCTTTGAGAATACCTTGGCCTGAGCGAGCTGATCAAATAAATCATTTATTCGTGGCATCGGGTATTTGTTCTTGACTGTGACCATGTTAAGTGCTCGGTAGTCTATGCACAATCTTAGTGTTCCATCCTTCTTTTTGGCAAATAAAATTGGTGATCCCCAAGGTGAGGAGCTGGCTCGAATGTATCCCTTGTCCAGTAATTCCTTTATTTGTTTCTTCAACTCAATCAATTCGGATGGTGCCATTCTGTATGGTTTCTTGTATATTGGGGTGGTTCCTGGTGCTAGCTCAATGCTGAATTCTATTTCTCGGTCTGGTGGCATGCCTGGTAGTTCTTCGGGAAATACATCTGGAAATTCACATACCACTGGAACCTTGCTTAACTCAGAAACGTCCACCTTATTCAATCTCGGCTGCCGGGGTATTTTTCTTTCCTTGGCTGATACTTTTATTGTCTTCCCGTGGTGGTGCGTGAGAATTACGGTCCGGTTGAAACAGTCAATAAAACCTTTGTTGGTGGTTAACCAGTCCATCCCTAGGATGAAATCCAGTCCTTTATTTTCCAACACAATAAGATTGGCGAAAAATTTCAATCCTTTGAACTCAATAACCACATTCTGACAGTAACTCTGAGTAACTTGCTGAATCCCAGGGGACTTGATGATCATGGATTTTTCCAAGGGAAACATCGAAAAATTATTTTGCAAAGCAAAACTTTTCGAAATGAATGAGTGAGAAGCTCCAGAATCAAACAAAACCGTTGCAGGTATTGTGTTGACAGGAAACGTACCGAGTACGATATCCGGAGCGTTTTGTGCTTCTTCTTTGGTCACGTGGTTTAGATGACCCTTCCTGTGGTTGTTGTTGGGGTTGAAATTGTTGCTCTTGGGCGCTGAATTATTTCCACCATTGTTTGGCTTCGGGGTCGAGTTCCTTGGCTTGGGGCACTGTTTGGCGTAGTGCCCTTCTTCTCCACAAGCGTAGCAAGTAACGCCTAGGCGGTATGTGAACTCTTTGTCCGTTGCATGGAAATTCTTGGTTGGGCGTGAGATGTTTGTCGTAGGTTTGTGTGTCCCACCTTTCTGAAAATCTGTCCTGCTTCGGTGGTTGCGCGCAAGAGTAGTCTGGTCTCTTTTTCGCTTGCGTAAATCCTCCAAGCTACGTCTCTCATTTTCCAGAGTAATAGCTTTGTCCACTAGTGTCTTAAAATCTGGAAAAGTGTGAACGACCAGTTGGCATTTAAGCGCGGGCGCCAGACCGTCAAGGAATTTCTCCATCTTCTTGCTTTCAGTCATACGTTCTTCATTGGCGTAGCGGGACAATAGAGTAAATTGACCGTTGTATTCTGACACTGTCATGTTCCTTTGTTTGAGGTCATCGAACTCTCTCTTCTTGATTTTCATAATACTCTTGGGAATGTGTGCACCACGGAAACCTTCCTTCAAATCATCCCAGGTTATATCATTTTCGTTGGGGTGCATGTGCAGAAAATTCTCCCACCATGATGCAGCTGCTCCTGTGAGATAGTGCGGAGCATATAGTACTTTCTCGAGATCTGAACATTTTGCAATAATTAATTATCTCTCCGTATCTCGAAGCCAATCCTCGGCTTCAAGAGGTTTGTCAGTATGAGAAAATGTTTGGGGACGTGTCTTCTGTAGCTCAGATAACTTGGAATACTGCTGATACTGTCCATGGTGATTTCCCATGTTGATGACTTGGTTCATCATTTCCCGATGTTGTTGCTGACTCTGCTCATAAAGGCGGCACATTTGTGAAAGTGCCGATTCATTGCCCTGTTGGCTTGACTGTCCTTGTGTGAACTTGTTGCTGGGTTGTGTATCATAATTTTCCTCTGGTGGAGTTGGCATGGAACGAGTCCAAGGACGAGACATTTTTTTCACTCTGGGGATATATTTTGTAAAACCCATAAGAAAAGCGAAAAGAGTCGCAAAAACGATTCCATAAATGCATAAAGCTGGCAAATAAAAAAAATTAAATAACCAAGCTTACTTAAGAAAAACAAATCGATTTGCGCACGGAGAAGGACTGCTCATTACATATCTTACACGCGAGCGGTAATTATACAATACATCACTCAGGATATGCGTACATAATCCTGACATGTTATTTAGGCTAGTGCACTCCTCCAGATCCTACATGATGCGCAAACAAGCTACTTGTCACAACCTATGTACATATAAACATATCATACAAAGCGGTACATTGCATGGCGGCTAAGCGTACTCAGGCGGAGATGTTGACGATCTCCTTTTCCCTGCCGAGGGTGAGGCGTAGCGAGGCTGGGGACTCGACTTCCTCCTCGCTAATAGGCTCCATACGTGTAGAGTTGCGCTGGGTGGATGGAGCGGGTGCCAGGGGCGGAACAACACGAACAGGAGTGGGCGCGCAGGGTGGTGCAGTGTGCGCTGGAGTGGGTGCAATAACTTGGTTGAACTCTTCGGTAGAAGGCAGGCGACGAGTAGGTGCATAAGATGCTGAGGACGAGACAAAAGTCAGTGGCGGTGCGGTGGGTAGGAGCTCCCTCCTGTTGGCAGCACAGCCATGGACTGAGTCCATGCGGGCAGCCACGAAGTCGTCCACCAGGTTGTCGAAGGCTTCCTCCAGGGCCCGGAGATACTCAATGAGCATCTCAAAAGCCTCGTCACGTTCTCCTCTGGGGCAGGAGAATGCGTAGTGACAGGTGTAAGGCACATGGCATGGAAGATAACGGTAACGACGAGTCTTCATCACGGGGAGGACATCCCTGAGACGAGCTATCGCCTCGCGGGCTGCCATCTGCATAGCATGCCTCTCCGTAGGCATGGCTCTTCCCAAGAACCGGAAGCGGCGTAACTCACCACGCCCTCCCTTGAACTGCACTGCGGCCTGGTGCATGGTCAGACTGTCATTGACTCGGTGCTGGCAGAGTGTGAAGACTGGGCGCACAGATGGCCCCATCGCGACCTGAACGATGAAGGAAAGAAGTTTGACGAACCCATCGGGCACGTTGGCAAAGGTCTGAGACTCGCAGCTGTTGTCGGCCATCTACAAAAGTAGGCAAAAATTCTGCATGGTCAGATCATAAATTTATGCTGACTGACAGAAAATGACTACAATCAAGAAAATATGAAAAGGCTCAATCATGCTAATAACCAATTAGTGATCGCTCCTAGTGGCTTCCTACAGTCAGCCTGGCTCTGATACCAAGCTTGTCATGACCGGTTTTCCAATAAAAATATTTATCGAGAAACCAATCTTTTGAGTCCAGTATGAGAAAAATTCTCCTTACCGGTAGACAAATTCTTGATACAATAAGCCAGTAGTATAAAATATATTACAGGGTCGAACTACGGTTGCTCAACCAAATTATTACAAGCACGCCAACAATTATACATAATGGCGGACATGACACAGTGGTGTGGAGGCATACTACTGACTAGAGGATAGGGCGGTGGTGGAAAAACACAGCGGGGAGAGAGATACAAGGCTCTAAAACTGGCATCTCATCGAGCGTCGAGGTGAGGCTCGATGAATTTATTTGGTAGCGGAAGCGGATATGATACTGTGACCAAATCCAGGGTCGTACGAGACTGACTGGGATTCCTCTAGGCGTCGGACTCGCTATCAAAATCTTCATCCATGAGATCGCCTTCGTCAGCATCTGGCCAAATCAACAAGCCAGGTGAGTACTTTGAAAGTACTCGCAAGACAGTTCGGACGTTAGATATAACAAATGCATGCATGGATGCGTCATGTTTAACTTTTAACAGAGGCACATTAATTCGTAAAAACAAGACAGGTAAAAAGGGAGTCGGCGGTAGTCCGCTCGAAAACCCAACAAAATAACTTTAAACCCAATCAGGGTCGGAAGCGACACCTCGATAGGAAGATAAATAAATAAATCACACCACAGTCGGGCGTCTAGGCGACACCACATAAAGGGCTTTAAAAGAAATGCCACAGTCGGGCGTCTAGGCGACACCACATAAAGGGCTTTAAAAGAAATGCCACAGTTGGGCGTCTAAGCGACGCCACATAAAGGGCTTTAAAAGAAATGCCACAGTCGGGCGTCTGAGCGACGCCACATTAAGGGCTTTAAAAGAAATGCCATAGTTGGACGTCGGGGCGACATCACAGAAAGGGCTTTTATTGAAAGTAAATAATAACAATGCCACAGTCGGACGTCTGAGCGACATCGCAGAAAGGGCTTTTATTCACAAGGAAATAATTCTCATAATAAATATTCATTTCATGATAATAAACGGGTTAGTCCATCCACAGAATTAAACATTTAACCGGACTTAGCACTCATGGGATTCACCGGAGTCTCTGTCATCAAAACTGGCACTTGTCAGGATAAGATAATACTGAACTTGGACATGGAATAGATGATTCAAGGAATATATGACTCTGTAGAGTTTGTACAAAAATTTCCCACAGCCAACGGATTTCCGTAGTCACGAAGGACTAGTTCCGTTTACAGTATTTCGGAAGAAAACACAGCTAACAGGTACACACCCATCCTACCTCTCGATGCTAGGAATCACCCTAGACATCGTCCAAGAAAAACTTTTGAGACGGGGAGATCACAATCTCGAATAGCATGGGATCAAATTTATATACGCGCGCTCTAAGGGGTGCCCCCCTCTCGGTCCCAACCGGAAACACCCATGCCCCCTGACCGGATGACTGGCTTTAATCCAGGGCCATGGAACCATCATCCCGGCCTCTCCTTTTGGTGTGTACCATGAAAGCGGTTTGCAACTTACTAAGCCATATTCCTTGCCGAAAACATGTGGTAGTACAGGGAAGGAAATGGGAGGAACTGGACCGATACGGTTTGACACTATAGTCATATAGCCTGGCATAAGACTGGCATGCTACAACACTGCCATCTTACCCATCCTCATGCCAACACATGGCCATTCATACTCACATCCATCCACTTATGGATCACCGAACTCACTTACCTCAACAATGCATGAAAATAACGTTCATCGGTATGCTCAACAACATGCAATGAGACTAACTAAATGAAAAACATGCCAAGACACTCATCATATCAAAAGTTCAAACGTGCTTGCCTGGTTCGGAGTAGTCGGAGCCTAGCTCGGTGAAGTTTGCGGTTCCGTCACCTCCTTCGGTATCTACGGTATAAAGAAAATATATGCGCTATCATAAATACCACGAGGTGCACAAAAAGTATTCCAAATATTTTTCAAATAAATCTTATAAAAAACTAGACAGAATTTTAAAGAGGGCAGAAAAAGAATCAATCAAAAATACTATTCTGTTTAAAAGTTATAAAGGTTTTTGTCCAGGGACTCATCTGTAATGAAACAAAAATTTTCCAGGGGCTAGCTTATAAAAACAGAAAACGTTCCAGTCTTGAATACGCCAGCCCAGAGGGGAAAGCGTATTTTGCCCGAAGGCGTTTTCAGAAAACGATTCGTTTAAAAAGATCTGAGAGGCTGACGGGCGGGTCCCACTCGTCAGGTTTAAACTTTCAAACGGGGGACGAAGTATGCAGCGGATGACGTTGCTACGGATGCAGCTAAGCAGGAGAAGTTTCTGGAGGGATTGAATGATGAACTAAGCATGCAGTTGATGGTAGCGAGTTTCAACAACTACCAGGAGTTGGTAGATCGTGCCATCATGATTGAAGGGAAGCTACAGCAGATTGAGAACCGCAAGAGGAAGTATGGACAGGGGAAGTATAACTCTGGAGCCCAGCAGAAGCCCCGTTTTGCCCCTAAACCGGGATTTCAGTTTAAGCACACCCATGGAGGAGGTAGTTCGCACAACCATAATGGCCACAAGAATGGTAATGGGAATGGAGGAAGCAACGGCCAGAACCGGACCACCCCATCCACCCCAGCCAAGAAGGACCTGAGCCACGTCACTTGCTATAAGTGTACGAAGCCAGGGCATTATGCAAATGAATGTCCTGAAGGCCAGAATGGAAATGGCACTGGAAGCTCTGGGAAGAAGCCGAACCCTTTCAATAGGGGACAGGTGAACCACGTTAATGTGGAGGAGGTTGAAGATCAGCCCGATGCAGTAATAGGTAAGTTTTTGGTTAAGTCATTTACCGCACTTGTTCTTTTTGATACTGGTGCATTGCATTCATACATATCAAGGGGATTTGTGGAAAAGTATAGCCTGCCCACTAGGATTCTTAAAACACCTATGCTAGTAAGCTCACCAGGAGCAGAGTACATGGCCAGACAAGGATGTTTTCAAGTGCCATTAAGTATAGGAAGGCATGTTTTCCCAACGGATCTAATTATTCTGGAATCCCAAGGTTTGGATGTGATTCTTGATATGGATTGGCTGTCGATGTATGGAGGAAACATCGATTGTGCTAGTAAGACAATTTTGCTTACCACACCAGAAGGAAGAAGGATCAAGTATGTATCCCGGCATGTGCCAAACAGGACACAAGTAAATTCCTTATCAGGAGTTGTGCAGGAGGAAGTACCAGTGGTAAAGGATTTTCCTGATGTATTTCCTGAGGAATTGCCAGGCATGCCACCGGATAGAGACATTGAGTTTTTGATTGAGTTATTGCCAGGCACAGGCCCAATATCGAAGTGACCGTACCGGATGCCAGCAAAGGATTTGGTGGAAATTAAGAATCAGATTAAGGAGTTATTGGATAAAGGTTACATTCGCCCAAGTTCTTCGCCTTGGGGATCACCCGTACTTCTAGTGGAAAAGAAGGATGGATCATTAAGGATGGTTGTAGATTATCGGGGATTGAATGAAGTAACCATCAAGAACAAGTACCCACTGCCAATGATCAACGATCTGTTTGATCGGTTGCAAGGAGCTAAAGTGTTTTCCAAGATCGATTTGCGATCAGGGTACCATCAATTGAAGATTCGGGAGCAGGACATACCTAAGACAGCATTCACCACGAGATACGGACTGTATGAGTATACCGTTATGCCATTTGGATTGACTAACGCACCTGCCTATTTTATGAACCTGATGAACAAAGTGTTTATGGAGTTTTTGGATAAGTTCGTCGTAGTGTTCATTGATGACATCCTGGTTTATTCAAAGAATGAAGAGGAGCATAAGGAACATTTGCGTTTGGTTTTGGAGAAACTAAGGGAACATCAGTTATATGCCAAATTCAGCAAATGTGAGTTTTGGTTGAAGGAAGTTGGATTCCTCGAACACGTTATATCCGGAGAAGGTATAGCAGTTGACCCCACTAAGGTTGAGACCGTAACCGAATGGGAATCACCAACGACAGTTGGAGAGATCCGGAGTTTTCTTGGAGTCGCAGGGTACTACCGGAGATTTATTGATAATTTCTCAAAGATTGCAAAGCCTGTGACTGAATTGTTGAAGAAGGATACTAAGTTCAAATGGACTGAGGAGTGTGAGGATAGTTTCCAGGAATTGAAGAAACGATTGGTTACCTCACCAGTATTGATTTTGCTAGATCAGACCAAGGATTATGAGGTGTATTGCGACGCTTCACGTCGAGGACTTGGAGCAGTACTTATGCAGGAAGGAAGAGTTGTTTCGTATGCTTCACGGGAACTGAAGCGTCATGC
Organism: Triticum urartu; assembly: GCF_003073215.2. NCBI lineage: Eukaryota > Viridiplantae > Streptophyta > Magnoliopsida > Poales > Poaceae > Triticum > Triticum urartu. The sequence goes on along the minus strand of NC_053027.1, from coordinate 320,539,956 downwards.
GTTGAATTATACCACGCATGATTTGGAGTTAGCAGCCATAGTGCATGCATTGAAGACGTGGAGACATTTCCTCATTGGAAATCATTGTGAGGTGTACACGGATCACAAGAGTTTGAAGTACATTTTCACGCAGAAGGAGTTGAACCTCAGACAAAGGAGATGGTTGGAGCTCATCAAGGATTATGACATGAGATTTCATTACCATCCCGGAAAAGCTAATGTAGTAGCTGATGCATTGAGCCGTAAGAGCCATGTCAATACTCTAATGACGGGGAAAATACCCAAGGAGTTAGCAGAAAACCTTCGTGAGCTATGTTTGGAAATAGTTCCGAGAGGCTATGTAGCAGCATTGGAGATTCAGTCAACATTGATGGATAAAATCAGAGAAGCTTAGAAATCCGACAAGGAGGTTGCTGCTATAAAAGAGAAACTGAGCGAAGGAAAAGCAAAGGGATTTCGTGAGGATGAACACGATACCCTATGGTTTGAGGACCGTGTTTACGTGCCCAATGACCCGGAGATCAGGAAGTTGATTTTGCTGGAGGCACATGATTCACCGTATTCGATTCACCCAGGGAATACCAAGATGTATTTGGATTTGAAGGAAACATTTTGGTGGACCGGAATGAAGAAGGATATTGCAGCATATGTAGCAGTTTGTGACGTATGTCAGAGAGTAAAGGCAGAACATCAGAAGCCAGCAGGATTGTTACAACCATTGCCGATACCCGAGTGGAAGTGGGATAAGATAGGCATGGATTTTATCACAGGACTACCCAGGACGAAAGCAGGCTATGACTCGATATGGGTAGTAGTTGATCGTTTGACAAAGGTAGCACATTTTATTCCAGTTAAAGACCACTTACACCAGTGCTAAGTTGGCGAAGATATACATGACTAGGATCATTTGTTTGCATGGAGTTCCGAGGAGTATCGTATCAGATAGAGGAACCCAATTTACCTCAAAGTTTTGGAATCAGTTGCATGAAACTTTAGGAACCAGACTAGAGTTCAGCACAGCTTTTCATCCGCAGACGGATGGACAGACCGAGAGAGTCAATCAGATTTTGGAAGATATGCTGAGATCTTGTGCACTAGATTATGGATCTAGTTGGGACGATAACTTGCCGTATGCGGAGTTTTCTTATAACAACAGTTACCAAACCAGTTTGAAGATGGCACCTTTTCGAAGCTTTATACGGAAGGAGGTGCAGGACACCGTTGTCATGGGACGAAGTTGGAGACCGTTAATTCTTTGGACCAGATTTGATTAAGGAGTCTGAACGGAAAGTTAAGTTGATTCGCGATAGGCTCAAGGTAGCCCAGTCCAGGCAGAAGAGCTACGCAGATTCTAAACACAAGGAGACAGTTTACGAAACCGGAGACCGAGTTTATCTCCGAGTATCCCCACTTCGAGGAGTTAAGCGCTTTGGAGTTAAGGGAAAATGAGCACCGCGTTTCGTTGGACCGTACAAGATCTTGCAACGTATGGGAGAAGTCGCTTATAAGTTGGAATTACCAGAGGGACTGTCAGGAGTTCATGACGTATTCCATGTTTCTCAGCTGAAGAAATTTCATGACGAGATGGCAGAGGTACCGCTAAGAGATACCGTGCCACTCGAAGCGATTCAGTTGAAGGATGACTTAACCTATGAGGAGAAACCAGTCAAGATTCTCGAGTTTGCCAGCAGAGTTACTCGCAGCAAGGTTATCAAGTTTTGCAAAGTTCAGTGGAACCACCACTCAGAGGATGAAGCCACCTGGGAGAGAGAAGAAGATTTGCTCAAGGACCACCCTCACCTATTTTCTAGCCAACCCGAATCTCGAGGGCGAGATTCATCTTAAGGGGGGTAGGTTTGTAACATCCCAAATTTTCAATTTGGAATGTTATACACTAGATCATCATGCATAGCATATTTTCTTGCATTTTTGGTTGATCCTAGAAATTTCACGCAACTCAAGGACCCACGGAGAGAGTTGGAGATTTCGTTATTTTCATATTTGAGTTCCCTCAAATGTTGGACAAGAGGATCATTTGATTTATATATTTCATCTTCAATTATTTTCCTATATCAAAAATGAGAGAGGGAATAATATGACTTTCCCAAAATTTAGGAAAAAGAAGATCTAATGGATAAATCAATTTTGTTTCCGGTGTTTATTTTGCATTTTATTTGGATAGGGAAAAATGCGCGTTTTCAAAAATTGCATTCTAGGTCCGGAGTAAAGTTCATTTTGTTCGGCTCATTTTTAGGAGTCGGGGAAAATTTACTTTAGAATTTTTGGAGTTCGTTTAGTTTTCTTTTTCTTTGTTTTTCTGCGCGCGAAACTATTTTAAAAAAAAAGTGGTCCGCTGGCCCAGCCGACTGGGCCAAGGCCCAGCCGCCGCCGCCTCCCAGCGCCCTGCGCGCCAGCCGCCGCCCCGCCCTAGGCCGAGTCCTAGAAGGACTCTAGGCCGGTGCCCCCCTTGCCCATTGCCCAAGCATCTACCCCCTCCCCCCTCCTAGTATATATACCCCTCTACCCCCCCCCCTCTCCTCCTAAGCCGCAGCAAGCAGCAGCGCGCAGCCCCGCCGCCGCCTTAGCCGTGCCGCCGCCGCCCTTAGCCGCCGCCGCCGCCCTTAGCCGCCACCGCCCGGAGCCCGCCTCCCGAGGTAGCCGCGCCTCTCTTTTTCTTGCCCGGTTCGGTTTTTCCTAAAAGAACCGTTCCGTTTTCTCTCCGATTCTTTTCTCTTCTTCCGGTTTTTGTTTCGGTTTTCTTCCGAAACCCTAGATCGGTTTTCCGTTTCTTTTTCGGTTTCTTTTCCGAAAACCCTAGATCGGTTTTCGTTCTTCTTTCGGACCGTTCGTCTCAACGAACGTGATCACTAATTCTTTCTCGGTTAACGAACGTCCGTTCGTTTAACCGTTCGTCTCTTTCTTTTCGTCGGATTTATTTCCGCGATCGTGATCTCAGATCTGATCTTCGTTCTAGTCTTTCTTCCCACTCGTTTATCGGAATCAGGTGATTCAAGCTCCTGGAGTTTCATTTCGAAACCGCTGTTCCGTCTAATCAACTTAAACAAGTTTCTGCCCCGGTAAAATTTGACCTAGTTTCAACTTGCTAGAACCGAGCTATTTTCTTCCGCCGTTTGTTTTCCGTTTCTTTGTTCGGTTCGTTCTTTCTTTGCAACCGGAGTTCTTAAATTGAACTTTCTGGTTCGTTCTCTTGTTCGAGTTTTACCTGTGCATTAGATGAGTACTTATTGTGTGCTTGTTGTTTGTCTGCGATAGATCACCCGGATTGCGCCGCCTGTTACTTCGAAACCCTAGGTCTCGCGGATCATCAGCAAGGCAAGTAACACTTTTATCATACCTTTTCTACAACCCATGTTTTATTGCATTAGATCAATCCTCTCACATTGCATGATTAGGATCTAATTAAATTGTGGGATGGGAAGTAGATGAGGTAGTACCTATCACCTGTATTACTATGAAACCTTTGGGAGTTACTTCTATGTTTGCTTTTTATGCCATGCTATGCTAGTAGACGTGGATTGGGTGAGTGATATCCATGACAGATGTGAGATTTGTTAATTAATGGTTTATCTAAGGTGGCAACTTAAACACACATCTGGGTGGATTGAGGCACCTGATGTCTATCAGGACTTGCCTGTTTTTTTCCGGAACGCCACCCAGGCTCAAAGGGATCATAAGATCTTTCATGCTAGAAACTTCCGTGTGCAGCCACAAGCCATTATGGGCTCTGGCATAGTTGACTAAGTTGTGCGAACTCTTACAGTGGTAGACTAGCAGATGTAGGGGATGTAGGTGTACCGGTCTACCCGATCGTAAGGTGCTAGCGCTTCTGAAAGACTGTGTCTCGGTCATCCGTTTCTCAAACACCATGTAGTGCGAGAAATCCAACGGAGGCGATCGAGTCTTGTGGGGAAAAGTGCGCAAACCTCTGCAGAATGTACAAACTAATCATGATTAGCCGTGTCCCCGGTTATGGACAACTTGAGTATCTAGTACTTGAATATCATGTGAATCTCATCATGTTACTTCTAATTAATGTTGTTGGGTTTTAATTGTTCACTTAATTGGGATCAGAATGCTGTCAACCATTCTCGATGTTTAACAACTACCATTATAGTTAAATAAATTTATTCCTTTGCAGTAGGGAAAAACAGGCATTATGCAAAACTGTAACCATAGAGCTTTCCACCAGCCATATATGCATATAGTATAGCTGTTCCATTCCATTACTCTCTATGTGTTACATTGCCAGCATATTCCATGTGCTAACCCGTTTTCGGGCTGCAACTTCTCATGTTGCAGACTTTCAGACGACGAGTAAGGTGCTTTTAGGTCGTGGTTCTATACTCAGTGATGCCGTTGGAGTTGATGGACCCATTTATCTTCTGAGTCTTCCGCTGTTATCGTTATTAGATGTCCTTAAGCCATATTTATTGTAATAAGTTCTCTTTGAGACAACGATGTAATAAGTTTGTGATTGCCACTCTGCTATAAATCCTTCGATGTACTATGTGGTGTCAGCATTACTGATCCAGGGATGACACCGGAGCACAGTAGGCTTGATCCATTGGGGTCGGGTTGCCACAGGAACAATTTTGGTTACAATGCTTATAGCGGAAACTTTAATTCTAGACCGTTCCCTACTAATTCCTCTAATAATTATGGTAATTCCTACAAAAACTCTTATGGAAATTTTAATAGGATGCCCTCTGATTTTGAGACTAGTGTTAAAGAATTTATGAATTCTCAAAAGAATTTCAATGCTTTGTTTGAAGAAAAATTGTTTAAGATTGATGAGTTGGCTAGGAACGTGGATAGAATTTCTCTTGATATTGATTCTTTGAAACTTAGATCTATTCCACCTAAGCATGACATCAATGAGTCTCTCAAAGCCATGATAATTTCCATTGATGAGTGCAAAGAAAGTACCGCTAGGATGCTTGCTAAAAAAGTTTGCTTTGTGAAAGCGTGTTCTTCTAGTTTTCATGATAATAATGATGAAGATCTAAAAGTGATTGGTATGTCTCCTATTAAGTCTTTGTTTGCCAATATGAATCTTGATAAATATGGGACTAGAGATGAGTCAACTCTAGTTAGAAGGCGTCCCAATAATTCGGAGTTTTTAGATCTTGATGCAAAAATTGGTAAAAGTGGGATTGAAGAGGTCAAAACTTTACATAGCAATGAACCCACTATTTTGGATTTCAAGGAATTTAATTATGATAATTTCTCTTCGATAGATTGTATTTCCTTGTTGCAATCCATGTTAAATTCTCCTCATGCTTACGATCAAAACAAAGCTTTTACTAAACATATCGGTGATGCTTTAATGCAATCCTATCAAGAAAAACTTGAATTAGAAGTTTCTATACCTAGAAAACTTTATGATGAGTGGGAACCTACTATTAAAATTAAGATTAAAGATCATGAATGCTATGCTTTATGTGATTTGGGTTCTAGTGTTTCCATGATTCCAAAAACTTTGTGTGATGTGTTAGGTTTCCGTGAATTTGATGATTGTTCTTTAAATTTGCATCTTGCGGATTCCACCATTAAGAAACCTATGGGAATGATTAATGATATTTTTACTATTGCAAATAGGAATTATGTGCCCGTAGATTCCATTGTTCTTGATATAGATTGCAATCCTACATGTCCTATTATTCTTGGTAGACCTTTCCTTAGAGCGATTGGTGCAATTATTGACATGGAAGAAGGAAATATTAGATTCCAATTTCCGTTAAGGAAAGACATGGAACACTTTCCCAGAAAGAAAATTAAATTACCTTATGAATCTATTATAAGAGCCACATATGGATTGCATACCCAAGATGACAATACCTAGATCTATTCTTGTTTTTATGCCCAGCTAGGGGCGTTAAACGATAGCGCTTGTTGGGAGGCAACCCAATTTTATTTTTGTTCCTTGCTTTTGTTCCTGTTTAGTAATAAATAAATCATCTATCCTGTGTTTATTATTGTGTTTTTTGTGTTTTAATTTGTGTTTGTGCCAAGTAAAGCCTTTATGATCTTCTTGAATGATTGTTGTTTGATCTTGCTAAAAAAACAGAAAGTATACGCTCACGAGAATAATTTTCACTTTTTACTAGGGAGCGATAAAATACCAATTCCAACTGCAGTAGATCAATATACAAATTTTTTATGACTTCCTAATTTCTCGGGATTTTTGGAGTTACAGAAGTATTCGAAACCTACAGATTACTATAGACTGTTCTGTTTTTGACTGATTCTGTTTTTCGTGTGTTGTTTGCATATTTTGATGAATCTATGGCTAGTATCGGGGGGTATGAACCATAGAGAAGTTGGAATACAGTAGGTTTCATACTAATGTAAACAAAGAATGAGTTCATTATAGTACCTTAAGGCGGTGATTTGTTTTCTTATACTAACAGAGCTCATGAGATTTTCTGTTGAGTTTTGTGTTGTCAAGTTTTCAAGTTTTTGGGTAAAAGATTTGATGGATCTTGCAAAAAAGAGTGGAAAGATTCTAAGCTTGGGTATTACCAAGGCACCCCAATGTAAAATACAAGGACAACTAAAAGCCTAAGCTTGGGGATGCCCCGGAAGGCATCCCCTCTTTCGTCTTCATCTATCGATAACTTTACTTGAGGCTATATTTTTATTCACCACATGATATGTGTTTTGCTTGGAGCGTCTTGTATGATTTGAGATTTTGCTTTTTATATTACCACAATCATCCTTTCTGTACACACCTTTTGGAGAGACACACATGAATCAGAATTTATTAGAATACTCTATGTGCTTGACTTATATCTTTTGAGCTAGATAAATTTTGCTCTAGTGCTTCACTTATATCTTCTTAGAGCACGGTGGTGGTTTTATTTTATAGAAATTATTGATCTCTCATGATTCACTTAAATTATTTTGAGTCTTTTAGAACATCATGCTAATTTTCTTTGGCTATAAAATTAGTCCTAATATGATAGGCATCCAGGATGGGTATAATAAAAACTTTCACATAGAGTGCATTAAATATTATGAGAAGTTTGATACTTTATAGTTGTTTTGAGATATAAAGGTGGTAATATTAGAGTCATGCTACTTGAGTAATTGAGGAATTGAGAAATACTTGTGTTGAAGTTGGCAAATCCCGTAGCATGCACGTATGGTAACATTGTGTGACAAATTGAAGCATGAGGTGTTCTTTGATTCCTTTCCTTATGAGTGGTGGTCGGGGACGAGCGATGGTCTTTTCCTACCAATATATCCCCCTAGGAGCATGCGCGTAGTGCTTGGTTTTGATGATTTGTCGATTTTTGCAATAAGTATGTGAGTTCTTTATGACTAATGTTGAGTCCATGGATTATACGCACTCTCCCCCTTCCAACATTGCTAGCCTCTTCGGTACCGTGCATTGCCCTTTCTCACCTCGAGAGTTGGTGCAAACTTCGCCGGTGCATCCAAACCCCATGATATGATACTCTCTATCACACATGAGCCTCCTTATATCTTCCTCAAAACAGCCACCATTCCTACCTATTATGGCATTTCCATAGCCATTTTGAGATATATTGCCATGCAACTTTCCACCGTTCCGTTTATTATGACATGCTCCATCATTGTCATATTGCTTTGCATGATCATGTAGTTGACATCGTATTTCTGGCAAATCCACATTCATAATTCTTTCATACATGTCACTCTTGATTCATTGCATATCCCGGTACACCGCCGGAGGCATTCACATAGAGTCATATTTTGTTCTAAGTATCAAGTTGTAATTCTTGAGTTGTAAGTAAATAAAAGTGTGGTGATTTTCATTATTAGAGCATTGTCCCATGTGAGGAAAGGATGATGGAGACTATGATTCCCCACAAGTCGGGATGAGATTCCGGACGAAAAAAAGAGGCCATAAAAAAAGAGAAAAAGGCCCAAATAAAAAAAGAAAAATCAGAGAAAAAGAGAGAAGCGGCAATGTTACTATCCTTTTTCCACACTTGTGCTTCAAAGTAGCACCATGATCTTCATGATAGAGTGTCTCCTATTTTGTAACATTCATATATTAGTGGGAATTTTTCATTATAGAACTTGGCTTGTATATTCCAATGATGGGCTTCCTCAAAATGCCCTAGGTCTTCATGAGCAAGCAAGTTGGATGCACACCCACTTAGTTTCTTTTCTTGAGCTTTCATATATTTATAGCTCTAGTGCATCCGTTGCATGGCGATCCCTACTCCTTGCATTGACATCAATTGATGGGCATCTCCATAGCCCGTTGATTAACTGCGTCAATGTGAGACCTTCTTCCTTTTTATCTTATCACACAACCTCCATCATCAAATTCTATTCCACACATAGTGCTATGTCCATGGCTTGTGCTCATATATTGCGTGAAAGTTGAAAGAGTTTGAAAAGGCTAAGTATGGAACAATTGCTTGGCTTGTCATCGGGGTTGTGCATGATGGGAGCATTTTGTGTGACGAAAATGAAGCATGGCCAAACAAGATGATTTTGTAGGGATAAGCTTTGTTTGGCTATGTTAGTTTGATAAGACGTAATTCCTTGGTTAGCATGCTTGAAGTATTATTATTTTTATGCCAATATTAAACTTCTATCTAGAATCTTTTGGATCTAAACATTCATGCCGCAATAAAGAGAATTACATTGAAAATAATGTTAGGTAGCATTCCACATCAAAAATTCTACTTTTATCATTTACCTACTCGAGGATGAGCAGGAATTAAGCTTGGGGATGCTTGATACGTCTCCAACGTATCTATAATTTTTTATTGTTCCATGCTATTATATTATCTGTTTTCGATGTTTAATGGGCTTTATTGTGCACTTTTATATTATTTTTGGGACTAACCTATTAACAGAAGGCCCAGTGCAAATTGTTGTTTTTTGCCTATTTCAGTGTTTCACATAAAAGGAATATCAAATGGAATCCAAACGGAACGAAACCTTCGTGAGGATCTTTTTTGAAACAAATGCAATCCAGGAGACTTGGAGTGAAGGTCAAGGAAGCAGCAAGGTGGCCACGAGGAAGGGCAGCGCGCCCCCCACCCTCGTGGGCCCCACGGAGCTCCACCGACCTCTTATTTTGCCGATATATACTCTTATACCCTGAAACATCCAGGAGAGCCACGAAACCACTTTTCCACTGCCGCAACCTTCTGTACCCGTGAGATCCCATCTGGGGACCTTTTCCGCTAATTTGCCGGAGGGGGATTCGATCACGGTGGGCTTCTACATCAACACCATAGCCTCTTCGATGATGTGTGTGTTGTTTACCACAGACCTTCGGGTCCATAGTTATTAGCTAGATGGCTTCTTCTATCTCTTTGGTTCTCAATACAAAGTTCTCCTCGATGTTCTTGGAGATCTATTCGATGCAATACTTTTTGCGGTGTGTTTGCCGAGATCCGATGAATTGTGAGTTTATGATCAAGTTTATCTATGAACAATATTTGATTCTTCTCTGAATTCTTATATGCATGATTTGATATCTTTGCACGTCTCTTCGAATTATCAGTTTGGTTTGGCCTACTAGATTGATCTTTCTTGCAATGGGAGAAGTGCTTAGCTTTGGGTTCAATCTTGCGGTGCTCGATCCCAGTGATAGAAAGGGAACCGACACGTATAAGATGGGGTTTATATAATATTGCTTGAGTTTATCCCTCTACATCATGTCATCTTGCCTAATGCGTTACTCTGTTCTTATGAACTTAATACTCTAGATGCATGATGGATAGCGGTCGATGTGTGGAGTAATAGTAGTAGATGCAGAATCGTTTTGGTCTACTTGAAACGGACGTGATGCCTATGTTTATGATCATGCCTAGATATTCTAATAACTATGCACTTTTCTATCAATAGCTCGTCAGTAATTTGTTCACCCACCGTAATTTATGCTATCTTGAGAGAATCCACTAGTGAAACCAATGTCCCCCGGGCCTACTTTACATCATATAAGTTTCTCATGTACAATTCTAGTTTACTATTTGTTTTGCAATCTTTACTTTCCAATCTATACAATAAAAATACCAAAAATATTTATCTTATTATCTTTATCATATCTCACTTTTGCAAGTGGCCGTGAAGGGATTGACAACCCCTTTATCGTGTTGGTTGCAAGGTTCTTATTTGTTTGTGCAGGTACTAGGCGACTTGCGTGTAGTCTCCTACTGGATTGATACCTTGGTTCTCAAAAAATGAGGGAAATACTTACGCTACTTTGCTGCATCACCCTTTCCTCTTCAAGGGAAAACCAACGCATGCTCAAGATGTAGCAGAGACACAGTTCTTTACGCGCTCCAAATATTGTATATAGACTCTGACAATGTAGCCGAACACGAGGCTCTATTGTGTCGGCGTTCTGGGAACTGGGATCCCTAGACTTGCCAGCATGTGGCCCACGGCGTGGCTCTGGAAGCGGGCCCATACGGCCCATCTTCACCAACAAGCATTCAAGACCCTCGCGAGGGGCCAAGCCTCGCGAGGCAGATAACACAAGACCTCCTCAGGAGTGGCCTTACCAGGCTAGCTTGCGAGGGGTGGAGAGATCAAGGCAAGGCAAACCTCGCGACGTTCCAATGATGTGAGCCATGACAATCGAGACCAGGAGGGTGCCAGGCGGGCGCCAGTGCGCACAGTGTCCTTGTTTCCACTCTGGTGCTAAGGAGGCAAGCGCAGATGAAGAGTACCGAGGCGTCAAGCAAAGGTTTCCATATCGGTGCAACGAGACCAAGACTAGCAGGACGACAAGATGGAGGTCACCATGGAGCCCAAGGCGGCGTCACCACCAGAGCCTTTGGCAGGCGAAGACTACTTTTGTTAGGATAACTTGTACTAGCTGTCCCCTTTCAAATTGGCCATTGTTGGCTCCCTTCCTGGTCAATATTTGGGGAGAGGGCCAGGGCCTCTATAAACATGATTAGCCACCACAAGTAGGAGAAGGACCGGAGCCACCTCAACTTGGACTAGATCCAACCCATCCTCACATCCACCAAGCACAAGAACACCTCGCCTCAGGAGGCTGTTCTTCCCCTTGTACTGTTCATCCTCATCCCAAGAGGCAATCCACCACACCACACTGGAGTAGGGTATTACACCACAACGGTGGCCCGAACCAGTATAAATCTTGTGTCTCCTGTGTTGCGAGTTCGCCGAGCTAGCCTTTGAGATCGCGAAGTGCTTGAGAGCGTGATCAATGAGGGGGAGATCTTCGCGCGCACCCCAGTGTTCGAACCTTAAAGGATTTGTGTGAACCCGAAATCCGACATTTGGCGCACCAGGTTGGGTGGCGCTGAATCCTTCTTCTTCGTCGACCCACGCTTCGTCACTCCACCAAGCTCATGGCCGATGCTAACTCAGCTCGCGCTGAGTGCCGGACCGCCCTCGCTGCCCATGTTGCTCAGACGGCTCCTGTCGGTGGGCCTCCCCATCGTTCTCCGTCACCCGCCGCCAACGCCGTCACCGCTCTGGCGGCGAACGAGCAGCAAGCCTCTTCCCTGCATCCCTCCGTGCGCCGGGACGGCCACACCGCCACCCCGTCACTGACTTCGGCTGGCTCATGATCTCACGCTCGCCGCGCCCTCGCGGACGCGCAGGCCGTGCTGCTGATGGCACGCGAGCTCCTACGCGTTACCGTCCGATCGATGACCTCTACGAGGACTGGCTGGACCGCATCGCCGAGCTCGTCAGCACCGCGGGCTCTCCTGCACCGTCCCTCTCGCTGCCTCGCCCTCCACCAGCTGCAGGCGACGTGGCTCACGGAGCGCCTCCGCCTCCTCCACAACAAGATGGCACCCCTGCACCGAGGTGTGCAGCTCAGGCGGAATCCTCGCTCCAAGATGCGCGGTCCAGCGGCGCGACCCACCGTGCCGCGTACCAGCGCATGAGGAAAGAAGCTGCCAAGTAATTCCATGTCCCCAAGGAAGTGCTCCACCACTCCCAGCTCCATTACGCCATGATTGCTTGCTGCAATAGGGCCATCCGCAGCGTGTCGCGGGGACGCAGGGGCACCATGACCAGGCTGCACCTCCAAGGCGGGCCCCGGTGACCACGTCCAGCTGTCGCGCCTTCGCCCCCGAGTTGTGTAGCATCACCTGGCCAGGCAAGTTCAAGCTCGACCTGCCTCCGTGCTACGATGGCACCCCCAACCCCATAGAGTTCTTGCAGCTCTATGAGCTGAGCATCGAGGCGGCCAACGGTGACGAGAAAGTCATGGCGAACTGGTTCCCTATGGCTCTCAAGGATGGTGCCCGCTCCTGGCTCCTGAACCTACTTCCTGGATCCATCTCTTCGTGGGACGACATGTGTGACCATTTTGTCGCCAACTTCCAAGGCACTCGTGCCCCCCCCTCGGCCATGGGTGACCTGCGCCGCGTCAAGCAACAACCAAGGGAGACGGCGCCGTTGCTAAGGGAGCCTTGGCTGTCGGCCAAACCCTCCGGCTAGGTGGTTTTCTCATGACCGCCTGTTCGGCTGTTGCGCCGACGGTGACCTCTCGGGTCATCAAAAGCAACCTACATGCCAGCTCAGAGCTCGTCGAGCAGCTAGATCCAATGGAGCTCTCTTCTGTAAACGAGCTCTTGGATCGCATCGCCGCCCTGGGGGTCGCTACGGATTACGACCAGGTTGGGCTTAAACCCGATCTAAGAGAAATTAACTCTCCCCAAGTCACCCACCACGTTGCCATGGTAGAGGCGCAGTGCGGCGACCCTTCATCTATTTTAAGGACTAGCTACATCCGAATTCCCGACTCCTCCAAGCCGGATACCCGCGGAGAGGAGGATGTAACTCAAGACCTGAGCTTCGGATCAGGCAACGGGCTTGATTCGTTGGACAACATCCAAGAATCCGAACTTCAGAGTTCGGAAACTCTTCGGCCTCCGAATCTTGGATTGGGTGAGGTTTGAGATTCAATGACACCCGCCCACCCGAACATAAGCGATCTCTCCCAAATTAGGCAGAGGCCCGAGGAAACAGTACATCATTACTGGGCCAGATTCCTCCTGGTTATGAACAGGATAAAGGATTGCCGTGAGGGAGACGCAATCTCTATTTTCTACAGTAATTGCACAGACGAGGGAATCCTTAACGCCGTATGTCGTCGTGATATTACACGCTTCGCTGACTTGGCGTCCATAGTACAAAAATACTGTGCGATGGAAAGCACCTGGAAAACCGAAATAAAATTTTGGGATAATCCGGCCTTGAATAGTAATCCCATCCGAACTAAGAGGGTGCATCATCATAGGACACCCGGGATAAACACCAAAAAGCCAAAACCCTCTACAGGGCATTGAACCATACTCGAAAGGTGGCTTGATGGACCCTGTAGAATTCACAGTACAGAGGACGCCACACCAACTCACAGCCTTAGAGCATGTTGGATACTCCGGCAGGTGGCCAAAATTGGCGAGGACCTCTTAATCCTGGAGGTCGCAGAAAGCCAGCCCGAGGACACCAGTACCGTTCTCACAGTCTTTGAGACTTTCGCATCAAACAATATGCAAAAAAGAACACTCCGCAGCCTCGCCGAAGTCTATCAAGTTGCAACAATAAATCCATGGAGCGACACTGCTATTACCTTCAACGCAAGTGATGAACCTAGATTCCGAACAGCCCGAGCACCAGCCGCATTGGTCCTCAGTCCCATAGTGGACGACTTTCGCCTCACCAAGGTGCTCATGGATGGAGGCAGCGGACTGAACCTCATTTATGAGGAAACCCTTCAAAAAATGGAAATAGACTGGAACCACATCGAGCGAAGCAGCACAACCTTTAGAGGAATAATTCCCAAGTCGGGAAGCGCGCTGCACAGGAAAAGTCACACTAGATGTGGTGTTCGGCACGCCGGATAATTACAGGTCCGAAGAAGTCACATTTCAGGTGGCCTCGTTTAAGAGCGGACATCACGCTTTACTAGGGCGGGAAGCATTCACAATCTTCCAAGCAATACCCCATTACGGGTACATGAAGCTTAAGATGCCCGGGCCGAATGGAATTATCACTCTAGCTAGTGATCCGGACATAGCACTCCGCGCCAAAAACAAGACGGCCGCATTAGCCCTTAAGGCGCTATCCAAAGCCTTAGCGGCCGAGGAACTGACTGCGCTGTGCTCCACGGTTAACAGGGATGATGTGATACTCGATAAGAGATCCAAATCCACATCCTTCAAGCCAGCCGACGAAATAGTCAAATTCCAGGTCCATCCAACGGACCCCAACAAAACAGCTTCAATCGGGGCAGGACTGAACCCTGATGCAGACGCCGCACTGCGAGAGTTCCTACGAGAGAATTGGGACATCTTCGCCTGGCACCCTTCAGACATGCCAGGGATCCCACGCAGGCTGGCCAAACACAGCTTAAATATCCTAAAAGGATTTAAACCTGTCAAACAAGCCCTTCGGCGTTTTTCCGAACCCAAGAGACGGGCTATGGGAGGGGAGCTAGCCAAGCTATTAGAGGCCGGATTCATTAGAGACATAAAACGTCCGGACTGGCTAGCAAACCTGGTGATGGTACCAAAGAAGGACAAATCCTGGCGCCTGTGTGTCGATTTCAAAGACCTTAACAAGGCTTGCCCAAAGGATCCCTTCCCCCTCCCCCGCATCGATCAAATTATCGATGCCACCGCAGGACACGATTTGTTGTGTTTCCTCGACGCATACTCCGGTTACCATCAAATCAAGATGGCAGAATCAGACCAAGCTGCAACAGCATTCATCACACCATACGGCCCATTCTGCTTCAACACAATGCCCTTCGGGCTAAAAAACGCCGGCGCAACATATCAGCGCATGATCCAGACATGTGTGGCAAACCAGATCGGCAAAACAGTGGAGGCGTATGTGGATGATGTGGTCGTCAAATCAAGACATGTCGAATCCCTAGTAAACGACTTGAGGCATACATTCGATAACCTCCGACAATATGACATCAAGCTCAACCCAGAAAAATGCGTCTTCGGCGTTCCAGCCGGAAAGCTCTTGGGCTTCATTGTATCCGGTAGAGGAATTGAAGCAAACCCAGCCAAGATCCGAGCTTTGTCACAATTGGATGTCCCAAAGGACCTTAAACAAATACAAAAATTAACCGGGTGCGTGGCGGCTTTAAGCCGCTTCATTTCCCGCTTGGGAGAAAAAGCACTACCCCTTTATCGCCTCCTTCGGCGCACCGAACACTTTGAGTGGACTGATGCCGCCACGGCCGGACTTGATGAAATAAAAGCCATATTGGCAACAAACCCAGTCCTGGACACACCAATTACCGGCGAACCAATGTTATTGTACATTGCAGCAACACACCAAGTTGTCAGCGCAGTGCTCGTTGTCCAGCGGGAAACGGATGGACACAAATTCCCCCTTCAAAGGTCGGTCTACTACGTGTCCACTGTCCTCACTCCATGCAAATCACGGTACCCGCATATTATTAAAAGCTTGCGGTAAGAAGGGGTTTCGTTCTAGTGCCCGGATTGCATACGCGGTATTCATGGCATCCCGGAAGCTACGACACTACTTTCAAGAGTGTTCCATAACAGTAGCCTCGGAAGTGCCACTAAACGATATTATCAACAATTGCGATGCAACGGGCCGGATTGCAAAATGGGCCATCGAGCTTCTCCCGTTCGATATAACCTATAAGCCATGGCGAGCTATTAAATCGCAAGTTTTGGCCGACTTCATCGCAGAATGGACGGAGGCCGAGCTCCCTAAAGAGTACGGCACATATTCAAACTGGATTATGCATTTCGACGGCTCCAAAATGTTGGCCGGACTGGGGGCTGGCGTCGTCCTGACGTCCCCCATAGGAGACACAGTCCAATATGTGCTCCAGATCATGTACACGGATTCCAACAATGCAGCCGAATATGAGGCCCTCCTACATGGTCTCCGGATAGCAGTATCCATGGGTATCCAGCGCCTAGAGGTACGCGGGGATTCAAACCTCGCGATATCCCAAATAAATGGAGACTTCGACGCCAAGGACCCAAAAATGGCAGCTTACCGCAACACCGTCCTAGAAATGTCAGCTCAGTTCGAAGGGTTGGAGTTTCACCATATAGCCCGAGAAAACAATCAAGCAGCGGACGTCCTGGCACGCATCGGAGCAAAACGCGATGCAGCACCCCCCCCAACATCTTTTTGGAAAGATTGTTCAAGCCATCCATAGCATGGGAGGGGGAACCCGCAAATAATAGCCGGACCCAGCCGCACAACTCGACGCCGAACAATCTGACACAATTGGAGGCTCTACCAATGAAATTACACCTTCAGTCCACATAATAATGGTGGTCATCGCCCCGTGGACAGAACCATTCCTAGCCTAACTTACTAGGCAGGAACTCCCGGAGGACCAAAACGAGGCCCGCTGCATAGTGCGGCGATCTAAAGCCTATACAGTCCATGAGGGAGAGCTTTATAAGAAAAGCGCTACCGGAGTCCTTCAAAGGTGCATCTCCGAAGAGGAAGGGCAGAACCTTCTGGCCGAAATTCATGCCGGACTCGGTGGTCACCACGCCGCTGCTCGGTCCCTTGTTAGCAATGCTTTCCGTATAGGCTTTTATTGGCCGACGGCCCGGGCAGACGCTCAGGACCTAGTCCAATGATGCGCTGGTTGCCAACTTTTTGCCAACCAAAGCCATATGCCACCCACCGCACTCCAAACTATACCCATCACCTGGCCTTTTGTGGTCTGGGGGCTTGACATGGTCGGACCCCTTAAAGGTGGGACCGATAGAAAAAAATACCTACTGGTCATGGTGGATAAATTCACCAAATGGATAGAAGCCAAGCCTATTAGAACGGCCGAATCTGGACCTGTGATAGACTTCATATCTGGGGTTGTACACCGTTATGGCGTCCCCCACAGCATCATAACCGATAACGGTACAAACTTTACCGCCGACGAGGTAAAACTCTGGTGCAAAAACATGGGCATCAAGCTCGATTATGCTTCCGTCTATCACCCACAAACCAACGGCCAAGTCGAACGTGCAAATGGTCTTATCATGAGCGGCATTAAACCCAGACTGGTGTGGTCCCTCAAGGAATCTAACACGCACTGGGTAGAGGAGCTCGACTCCGTGCTATGGGGGCTGCGGACCACGCCAAATCGCACCACCGGATACACACCATTTTTTATGGTGTACGGCGCAGAGGCAGTTCTGCCCTGGGACATAATTCATGACTCACCTAGAGTGCGCATGTACGAAGAAAGAGAAGCCGAGCTCGATCGGCAGGACAACTTGGACGCCCTGGAGGAGGAGCGTGACGTGGCAAAAGCCCGTTCCGCATTTTATCAATAGCAGGCCCGAAGATATCAAAGCAGAGAAGTACGGGCCAAAAATTACAATGTTGGCGAACTAGTTCTACGCCTGCCGGATAAGAAAAAGGACAAACTCAAGCCCAAGTGGGAAGGTCCATTCAGAATCGACCAAGTCCTGACTGGCGGGGTGTACCGCCTGCGAGATGCGTCGGATAACCGACTCGAGACGAACCCGTGGAATGCCACCCGTCTCCGAAGATTCTATGGCTAGCGCCGGACTCTGTGTTTGTCTCCTTCCTCTGTCCACTTTTTGCATTTTTCTGTCTTACATTTCTCCCCTTCCCCTCTTTTCTTTTATAGCCCTTAAAGGCTCATCTAGTGACGCGCCACTCGCGCTCATTAAACCTGGGGGCTTCTTTAACAGAAGCTTATTTATACGGGCTTCACGCCTAACACATGCGTCAAACTTCCGCATGTACCTTTTTCCTCACCATTATATGCATCAATATGACTTAAGTTTTGGCCAAGCTGGGTTGCCTGGCTCCTGTGCTTACCCGTACGTTCCCGATTGTTCGGCTAGGCGGTAAAGGGAGCACCTCTGCGATTGTTACTGCCGGGTCAGCCGGATGTGTACCGCAGACTGGGTGAAGCCGAAAGCTAGCGTTCTTAAGGGAATATTCGGTCGGTGAGATAAAAGATGATCTTTTTACTCATTTTATGCGCCCCCAGATGCTTTTTTCTGCGTCTTTTTACGCTGTCCGGACATGCACTTTAGGGCATGCCTCCCAGCGAAAGGAACCCCTAATGGAACTATTCTCTCTGGAAGATGTTTCTTACTAACCATGTAATATAACATAACTAGTTGGGCCCTTGTCTGATAAAGCACTAATGACCCCTATGCCTGGTCTCCACGCATACCACGGTTCTTATATAACCGCTATGGTATTCGGACACACTCCGGACCGTCAGGTCCCGAGGTTGAAGCGAAAAGGTCGGCAACGACAAACGATCTACAATCCGGCTAGAAGGCATTACACATGTCAATTTAAAATTACATAGTCATTCTGACTGATTGTATTCCTCTTTTATAGCATCCAACAGGCTGTCTAATTTACAGTCCTGCTGGGAATACTTCACGGCTAACTCTACTTGGCCGTATACTAAGCTTACAGGGATCTCCTTCCCGTCAGGCCCCACTAGTCCGACCTCGGCCATGTGGTTTGGGTCAGACTTCGTAAAACAGGTCTTCACCATGGCCCAGGCCTCCCTAGCGCCTTGTCGGCAGGCCGATATCTTCCACAACCGGAAGCACCGCGGAGCTCCCTTCAGCTTCTCCACAAGCTCTCCAAGGCCCTCGGGCATGGAGTGGGCAAGCCATAAGGCTTGGGCAACGCCTCGCATCACCTGCCGAATTCACTCGTGCAGTTGCATGAGTTCGGGAAGAAGGTCACCCGTAGAACCGGGCATCTCCTCTGCAGGACGACCTATGAGCATACCTATAGACATTACTCTGTTAGTCGACTTCCTCGCCGAACTCTTTTTTCAAAGTTCGTTCAAGCACTTACTAAAAATGCCGCGTCGAAGCCGCTGATTCTCCTTCGTGGAGTCCGACAGCTAGCCACGAACATCTTTAAGTTCGACGTCCAGCTTGGTGTTGGCATTCTGAAGATCATTCTTCTCTCGCCTCACCTTTGTCAACATACTCTCACCGGCCTTTAGCCGGCGTAAGAGTTGTTGCTTGTCCGGATCTAGTCCGGCGCCATCCGCAATATGATTTGTCAGATTTGCACCCACACCACACAATACTAATCTTTCGAAGTGTATCTTACCTGAGGGGGTCTCTTTAGGCTCCCCTGCTGCGGCTAGTGCGGCCTCTAGTTGGGCCTTGCACTTTTCCAGCTCCTCGGACAGTACGGTATTCTTCTCTGTAAGAAGTTGCATATTAAATGATCCTTAAATCGGTTTCTCTAACTGTTTCAAGTCTCGGGGGCTACTGGTATATATATATTTGACCAAAATTTTCTTACCCGTATGTCTTTTACATACTGCTCCGTGGCTCTGGCAAAACCATTTTGAGCGGCACGGAGGTACGCATCTCCCGAACTAAAGGCATCTAAAGCCTCTTGGGAGAAACAAGCGTCGCGTAGAACTGTCCGGCGGAGCCTGTGGTTCATGGCACTCTCCACTTCAGAATTTGTGGCAGACAGCCTGTCCGCATCCTCTGTCGGAGGAGCGTCCGGTACGCGCCTTGTGCTCGCCTCCGCTTCCTGGCTAGACGTTGGAGCCTGGCTGGTGGAGGCGCGATTGGCAACCTCTCCAGATGTAGTCCGGCGAGGTCTCTTCCTTCTGAAGATAGCACGAACGTTAATATGCCCTGACAGAATAACACCAGGGAAACAGAGGGTGCGCTATACCTTTGCGCCGGCATCTTAGTCCGGACTACATTCCTTTTTGCCCCACGGGGCCCTGCGGCCCCTCGTTGGCTAGCCGCCGCAGGTTCGGCCTCCTGCCTCAGAAATCTCCCCTGCAAAACACGGTTGTCGTCAGAAACACCGGAATACGTGAGAGTGGAATCTCTCTCAAGGGAACGAGACTCCGGTTTCTGTCACCTGGGAGGCCGGGATTAACCCTGGGTAATCAGCCGTGATGGCTACCAATGTATTGTCCTTGCTTAGCTGATGGAACACCCCGTCGATTAGCTCCACTGATATGTCCGGATCCTCTTCAGAGTCCGGATCGAGGGACCGTTCTGGGTCCTCGGGCTGTGGAGGGCGGCTGTTTATATCCTTTACCACCTGTCGCAGTTCCTGCATTGAAGTCGTTAGACTACATATCTAACCATGGGAGTATAAAACAAATGGGCAAGCGTAGTTGTTCACTTACCCAACTTGGAGGATTGTACATAGTAAATCCGGCCTGCGGGTTGACGTGGAGGAATTCCTCCTTTTCTCCCTTATACAAAGAGGATAAGATCTTTACTAGAGCGGCAGCTGAGGCCGGCCCCTTACGACCGTAACGGGTGGCGTCATCCTCCCCGTTGAAATCCCACATGGGGTGGCCTCTATATTGAAGTGGCTGCACCCCCCGCATAATGCATGCGGCCATGACTCCAATCATGGTTAGTCCGGAATGAGCCAACAGTCTTATCGGGCCCATCAGGTAAAGGACGTCTCTGTCGCTTTCTCTCTGAGAGCTCCACGGACGCCAGCTCAAGCGTTTCTTCAATGGAGCACTGTTGAACTCAGGGAGACCGACCCGGATAGGGTCCGGTAGCGGGACGTCATCTATGTAAAACCATTCCGAAGGCTAGTCCTCGGACGCCTTCTTTGGGGTTCCGGATAGGTATTCGGTTCCGGCGATGCGCCATACTTCGGCTCCGCCCACTTGGTATATAGACCCCTCTCGAGAACGGGGCACCAGGCAGAATAACCTCTTCCATAGCGCGAAATGAGCCTCAACGCCTAAAAATAGCTCGCAAAGGGCGACGAAACCCGCAATATGTAATACGGAGGCGGGCGTGAGATTGTGCAGCTGGAGGCCATAGAACTCCAGAAGCACGCGGAGAAATGGATGAATTGGAAACCCCAGTCCCCTTATTAGATAGGGGACGAGGCACACCTGCTCTCCTTTAGAAGGATTGGGGGTTCTCTCCGCTTGTTTTCCGCCATTATAGGTGGCGAGACCGGCTCGGACCGGGACCATGTATGCCTGAGGGAGAAATCCCTTGCCCTGAAGCGACACTAACTCGCTATGCGGGATGGTGAAACTCTCCCAGTCCCCGGGTTTGGGACCGGAGGGGCGAGGGGAGGAGCTGCGACGGATGGTCATGTTGGAATGGACCTTTGCTGGAAGCGCTCTGATGATAACTCGCGGAGAGGAGAAGATGTGGTTTGGACCTAAATCCCCATCCCGTTAAATACGCGGCTCGTTTATACGGCTAGGGGCGTGGATGTAAAAACGCCCTGGCTTTTCGTATTCGTTTGACACATGGAAGACGGCCATTATTGGGCGTGGAAGCCGAGGAACACTACATTACAAAAATCGGACATTATTCCTACAGGTACACAAGATTTGGAGAAGAACCCGCCTTGCAATGCCTAACAATCTGCGCGCCGGACTCGTCGTCATTGAAGCCTGGTTCGGGGGCTACTGAGGGAGTCCTGGATTACGGGGTGTTCGGGTAGCCGGACTATACCTTCAGCCGGACTCCTGGACTATGAAGATACAAGATTGAAGACTTCGTCCCGTGTCCAGATGGGACTTTCCTTGGCGTGGAAGGCAAGCTTGGCAATGCGGATATTCAAGATCTCCTACCATTGTAACCAATTCTATGTAACCCTAACCCTATCCGGTGTCTATATAAACCGGAGGGTTGTAGTCCGTAGGCAATAAACTCCATACACAACAATCATACCATAGGCTAGATTCTAGGGTTTAGCCTCCTTGATCTCGTGGTAGATCTACTCTTGTACTACCCATATCATCAATATTAATCAAGCAGGAGTAGGGTATTACCTCCATCGAGAGGGCCCGAACCTAGGTAAAAAACATCGTGTTCCTTGTCTCCTGTTACCATCCGGCCTTGACGCACAGTTCGGGACCCCCTACCCGAGATCCGCCGGTTTTGACACTGACAGTCGTCATTCCCGAACACCTTTGATCACCGTGATCATCCAACTAGCATCTGTCATGGTGGTTCGGCCGCATTGGTACTCGACCCAATCATCGACGGATTTCACATGACAGGAGTCCTAATGGACGGTGGTAGCAGCCTCAACCTACTCTATCAGGATACAGTACGCAAAATGGGCATTAATCCCTCACGAACCAAGCCCACGATAACTACCTTTAAAGGATTATACCAGGCGTAGAGGCCCGTTGTACGGGCTCAATCACGCTGGAGGTGGACTTCGGTTCCCCAGATAACTTCCGAACCGAAGAGTTAATCTTCAATATCGTCCCCTTCCGCAGCGGCTATCACACACTGCTCGGACGAACCATGTTTGCTAGATTCAACACGGTGCCACATTATGCATATCTCAAGCTCAAGATGCCCGGTCCACGCGGCGTCATTACAGTAAATGGAAACGCGAAACGTTCCCTCCGTACAAAGGAGCATACCGCAGCCCTAGCAGCAGAAGTACAGAGCAGCCTTCTCAAGCGGCACCATAATCCGGCCGCCGAGCCCCTGTACATCGTTAAGAAGGTCCGGACTATACTGCAACAGGGTAGTGACGGAGGCATAACTTAGTAAATTCGGCCTTCTCAAGAGCTGACTTAGTAAATTCGGCCTCCGTCCCAGCCCCGATGAGGAAACGACATCCGTACCACGCGTACAAAACCCCATGGGTAGTGACGGAGGCATAACTCGCTCGTGATCGACAACGCGGCTTGACCGACCCTAGAATTCGCACACCTTTATTTTTTCCTTTTATTACGGGTTTTTTCTCTTTTCGAGGTCTATGCGGACGACCCGTTTGCAGAACAAACAATGGAGGCAAGGAGCGCTAGCATACAGGGAAATCCACATGTGGTCTCTATTAAACGATTGCCATACTTGTTTTACATACCCACACGCAGCTCGCACTTGGTTGCGCCATGTTAAATAGATTTACTTGCTTATCACATTACTTGCACAAAGTATGCCTCGACGTACTAATTACATCACAATGGTGAATAAATGGTGCCGTCAGCTTATTACTTAATTTTCTTGTTTCCTCACCTTTTTATATATTACTTATTGGACACGTATACCATGATAAGTATTACGGTGCCAGGGGCTTCATTACACCCTGCATTACGACAATAAAAGTCCGAACACTTTTCCATTATAGTTCGGCACCCCGAACCTATAGCATTATATGCATCGGCTCCGAATCATGTCTTTGTTCAATAGTTGGGTTGCCCGGATCCTCTGCTTACTACCTTACGTTCCTCTATATCGGCTAGGGTAGTAAAGGGAGAACTACTGCGATTGTGTCCCGGTTCTTCCGGACGAGCACCTCAGTAGAGAAAGCAGAAAACTAACTGTCATGATGCGGCGGGAGCTGGTCAGCTGTTCGAGAGGTTCCAAATCGTTAGAGATTTTTCCGCTTCTTGCGAAGAATCGGTTCCTCCGATTAGGCGTGTATAACGCCCCTAGTTCGGCCTTCTGAATACCAGGGGCTTCGCCAAATCTCTTAATTGTCAAACTCCTTTGGCTAAGTGAGGGCGGTAATGGCCGCATAGTCTAATTGCCTTGTTCGTTGCGCTAAACACCTCCTTTAAGGACCAGAATGTGGAGTAAAGAGTGTTTAGATTTATCCCTAACACCCCCGTATTATCTACCTGGGGGCAGAAGCCGACGACTGGTCAACCATCAGATTTCATAAACGGCCGCACAGGAGGTAAAATGTAAATCTCAAGCATTATAATACATAACATCGTTGTTCCATATTACAGGACAGGATAATACAAATGTTCTCATGGGAATATGATATCCTTCGAACATTGCTATGCCACATGGCGGGACCCCTCCAGGACGCCATCAAAAGAGAGCCCGGGTCGACGATGCTCCTTGCCCTTCGGCGGCCCCTCGGTCATCAGCTTCTTGGCATCCAGCTTTGCCCAATGCGTCTTGACACGGGCAAATGCCATACGCACACCTTCAATACAAACCGACCGCTTCACGGCTTCGAGCCGCGGATAGGCACTTACAAGCCACGTAACAAGTCCGAAGTAGCTGCTTGGTATAGGCTCGGCAGGCCACAGCCAGACTATTAGGTCCTTCATGGCTAGCTCTTCCGACCTATGCAGCTCGACCAACTGCTTCAGCTTGTCGCTGAAGGGCAACGGATGTTCGGGTCCAAGATATTGGGACCAGAGTAGCTTCTCCGTAGACATCCCTTCTTTGGCTCTATAATGCTTGGCAGCATCTGATATACTGCGCGGCAGATCCGTAAACGCCCCTAGAAAACCCTTCGGATAAGTACAAGGAACGTTTCTTCTACATAGTTGCTTTGCATGGTGAAAGACTTACCCGCCGCAATCTCCTTGGCTGACTGAATTTCCTGGAGGGCGTTCTGGGCTTCAGCTCGTGCATCCTATGCGCTCTGGTGGGCCTTCGCTAGTTCGGACTCTTGCGCCTTGCAATCGCGCTCCAAGGACTCAAATCTCTCGATCGCGCCCTGGAGCTGTTGCTGCACCTCGCCAACCTAGGCCTTGTGCTTTCCGCGCGCAGCGTGTTCCATGGCCGCTTTGTCCTCGGCCTCAGCTAACGCCTTCTTGAGGGCTGTCACCTTGATCGTGGCCCCTAATAAAGCTTATGACACCTTAGTCCAGACGGCCTATTCATTTTTTCTTAATGCATACCCACATGTTACTGCATACCTTGGCTATGCTCCAGCTTCTTCACAAGGCCGAGCTCTTCCTCCGCCCGCTCCATTTTCCGCTTCAGTTCGGAGACCTCCGCGGCTTGAGCGGTGGCAGCCTGCAGTGATACCTGCTTATTCACACAGACAACTTATGTTAGATTCCTGCGATATTTCTTATCGGTCCTCTGTTTGGCTATTTCTTTGCGAACACCAAACAGAGCATCAGGGGCTACTGTCTATACTATGATATTCTTCCTACAAATGCATTACTTCAAAGCCCGATAGAAGGCTAGTGCAGGCTTCGGTCAGTCTGCTTTTCACGAACTGGACCTTCTCTATTATCGTGCCCATAAGGACGCATTGTTCATCCACAATAGAGGCGCCTCGTAGCGCCTTGATACGTCTTCGTCGTATCTACTTTTCCAAACACTTTTGCCCTTGTTTTGGACTCTAACTTGTATGATTTGAATGGAACTAACCCGGACTAACGCTGTTTTCAGCAGAATTGCCATGGTGTTGTTTTATGTGCAGAAAAGGAATATTCTCGGAATGACCTGAAACTCCACGGAACATCTTAGAAAAAACAATAAAAAATCCTCGCCAAAGATGAAGACCAGGGGGGCCACACCCTTCTCACGAGGGTGGGGGGCGCCCCCCCTAGGGCGCGCTCCCCTACCTCATGGGCCCCCCTGGAAACCCTCTGACGCCAACTCCAACTCTATATATTTGCTTTCAGAGAGAAAAAAATCAGAGAGAAGAAATCCTCACGTTTTACGATACGGAGCTGCCGCCAAGCCCTAAAACCTCTCGGGAGGGCTGATCTGGAGTCCGTTCGGGGCTCCGGAGAGGTGGATTCATCGCCGTCGTCATCATCAACCATCCTACATCACCAATTTCATGATGCGCACCGCCGTGCGTGAGTAATTCCATCGTAGGCTTGCTGGACGGTGATGGGTTGGACGAGATTTATCATTTAATCGAGTAAGTTTTGTTAGGGTTTGATCCCTAGTATCCATTATGTTCTGAGATTGATGTTGCTATGACTTTGCTATGCTTAATGCTTGTCACTAGGGCCCGAGTGCCATGATTTCAGATCTGAACCTATTATGTTTTCATGAATATATGTGAGTTCTTGATCCTATCTTGCAAGTCTATAGTCACCTACTATGTGTTATGATCCGGCAACCCCGAAGTGACAATAATCGGGAGCACTCTCGGTGATGACCATAGTTTGAGGAGTTCATGTATTCACTATGTGCTAATGCTTTGTTCCGGTTCTCTATTAAAAGGAGGCCTTAATATCCCTTAGTTTCCAATAGGACCCCGCTGCCATGGGAGGGTCGGACAAAAGATGTCATGCAAGTTCTTTTCCATAAGCACGTATGACTATATACGGAATACATGCCTACATTACATTAATAAATTGGAGCTAGTTCTATGTCACCCTATGTTATGACTGTTACATGATGAACCACATCCGGCATAATTATCCATCACTGATCCGGTGCCTACGAGTTATCCATATACTGGGTTACGCTTATTTACTTTCCTGCTGCTTCTGTTACAATCACTACAAAATACCAAAAACATTACTTTTGCTGTCTTTACTTTTGTTGCCGCTACCATCACTATCATATTACTTTGCTACTAAACACTTTGCTGCAGATATTAAGTTTCCAGGTGTGGTTGAATTGACAACTCAGCTGCTAATACTTGAGAATATTCTTTGGCTCCCCTTATGTTGAATCAATAAATTTGGGTTGAATACTCTACCCTCGAAAGCTGTTGCGATCTCCTATACTTGTGGGTTACCAAGACCAATTTCTGGCGCCGTTGCCCGGGAGTATAGCTCTATTCTTTGAGACACTTGGGATTTATATCTGCTGGACACTATGAAGAACTTGAGAGATCCAAAAACCAAGATCTATCCCTCAACTATGAGGGGAGGTAAGGAACTGCCATCTAGCTCTGCACTTGATTCACCTTCTGTTATGAGTAAGTTTACGACACCTACATCTGCTTCTGATATTCGTTCTGATATGTCGCATGTTATTGATGATGCCACTTCTGCTATGCATGATACTTATGATGAAACTGCTTCTATGCCTGATACTATTGTGCCCCTTGGTGAATTTCTGGATGAACAAATTGCTAGGGCTAGAGAAAAAGAAATTATTGAATCTGAATACGATGATGATAGTGATGATGAAAATATGCCTGTTATTCCGGAGGATTATCTTTTTGATATGGAATCTTCTGCCGCTATTTTAGCTTGCAAAGATAGATATGAGCTTAAGAGGTTATTAATTAAATGGAACAAAGAATCACTTAGAGATAAAATGAAACCCGACCCTGCTTTTGCTACTTCACCTATTTTTGTTCCTCATAAGGATTATGAATTCTCTGTTGATCCTGATATAATTACTTTGGTTGAATCTGACCCATTTTATGGCTATGAATCTAAAACTGTTGTGGTACATCTTACTAAATTAAATGATATAGCTGCTCTGTTTACTAATGATGAGAGATCGCGTTACTTTTATATAATCAAAATATTTCCGATCTCATTAAAGGGTGATGCTAAGATATGGTTTAATTCTCTTGATCCTGGTTGTGTGCGTAGTCCCCAGGATATGATTTATTACTTCTCTGCTAAATATTTCCGTGCTCATAAGAAACAAGCTGCTTTGAGGGAAATATACAACTTTGTGCAAATTAAAGAAGAGAGTCTCCCACAAGCTTGGGGGATGCTTCTCAAGTTACTTAATGCTTTGCCTGATCATCCTCTTAAGAAACCTGAAATACTTGATATCTTTTATAATGGACTAACCGATGCTTCCAGAGATTACCTGGATAGTTGTGCTGGTTCTCTTTTCAGGGAAACAACACTGAATGAAGCTGAAATTCTACTGAATAATATGTTGACAAATGAAAATAATTGGGCACCTCCTGAGCCAGCTCCTGCTCCAATTACTGAGCCTATTCCTAAACCAACTCCGAAGAAGAGAGGTGTTTTATTTCTCATTCCCGAAGATAAGCAAGAGGCCAAGAAATCTATGAAAGAAAAAGGTATTAAAGCAGAAGACGTTAAGAATTAACCTCCTATTGAAGAAATACATGGTCTTAATTCACCGCCTGTTGTAGAAACATATGATCCTAATTCTTTATTTACTGAAGAACCTCCTGATCCCGATATCCCAACACAGGTAGTAAGGGTAAATTCTCTCTATAGATATGATAAAGCTGAAGTCCCTCCTACTAAAATTGCTAGTCAGTGCTTGGATGAGTTTGATAACTTTATGTTTAAGCAAGACGACTTCAATGTTTATTTTGGTAGACAATTAAAAGAAAATGCTTATATGATTAGACGCTTCGGTGATTATATGGCTAATATTAAAGGTGAACTTAAACTTGTTAGCAAACATGCTTCTATGGTTACCACTCAAGTAGAACAAGTACTTAAGGCTCAAAAAGAAGTGCTTAATGAAATGAATAGTAAGAAAAATGATTATGCTATTAGAGTGGCTACTAGAACTGGTAGAATGACTCAGGAACCTCTGTATCCTGAAGACCACCCTAAGAGAATCGAGCAAGATTCTCAAAGAAATAATATTGATGTTCCTAGTTCTTCTAAAAAGAAGAAGAAGGAAAATGATAGAACTGTACAAACTTCTAGTGAACCTATTGCAGAACCACCTGATAATCCAAATGATATATCTATGTCTGATGCTGAAACACAATCTGGTAATGAACATGAACCTAGTAAAAATATTAATGATGATGTTCATGATGATGCTCAACCTAGTAATGATAATGACGTAGAAATTGAACCTGCTGTTGATCTTGATAACCCACAATCAAAGAATCAACGTTATGATAAAAGAGACTTTGTTACTAGGAA
This sequence comes from Triticum urartu, assembly GCF_003073215.2. Classification (NCBI taxonomy): domain Eukaryota; kingdom Viridiplantae; phylum Streptophyta; class Magnoliopsida; order Poales; family Poaceae; genus Triticum; species Triticum urartu. Next base: position 320,511,425 of record NC_053027.1, on the reverse strand, counting down.
ACATGGTAAAGAGAGGGAACCTTGGGTTTAGCAACTCATGCCTTTTCCTCCGAAACCATCCAAGAAAAAGAATGACGAGGATTTTGAGCACTTTGCTGAAATGATTAGGCCTATCTTTTTGCGTATGAGATTAACTGATGTGCTCAAAACAAATCCTTATGCTAATTATACTTTTAAGGGTGGAATACCAAAGAAACTTGGAGATCCCGGAGTACCTACTATACCTTGCTCCATTAAAAGAAATTATATTAAAACTGCTTTATGTGATCTTGGAGCCGGTGTTAGTGTTATGCCTCTCTCTTTATATCGTAGACTTGACTTGAATAAGCTGACACCTACTGAAATATCTTTGCAAATGGCTGATAAATCAACTGCTATACCTGTCGGTATTTGTGAGGATGTGCCTGTTGTGGTTGCAAATGTTACTATTTTAACGGACTTTGTTATTCTTGATATTCCCGAGGATGATAGTATGTCTATTATTCTTGGAAGACCTTTTCTTAATACTGCAGGGGCTATTATTGATTGCAACAAAGGCAATGTCACTTTTCATGTTAATTGTAATGAGCATAGGGTACACTTTCCGAGGAAACAACCTCAAGTTCATAGTATCAATTCTATTGGGAAAATTCTATCGATTATATTTGGAGGTTTTGAATTTCCTCTTCCTACTATCAAGAAGAAATATGATATACTTATTATAGGGGATGTGCATATCCCCGTTGAGGTAACTTAGTGTTATTCGAAATTTCTCCCATTTCATGATTATCGGAATGAGTTTGTTAACAAGACTTGATCAACCTTGTTAGTGGATTCTTTTTGATGAGCATGAGATGGATGAAACTAGAAGCACAAACTTCTGTACCCCACTTTTACTTTCTATTATTTATGTTAAATAAAGTAAAATAGTATTTTCTATCTGTTTCCTGACTTATCCGTGCAATATAAAAATATCCCGAAAATAAAAGTCCTTGGAATGCCATGCCAATTTAATATGATTTTTTTGGGAATATTTGAGGATTTACTCTGCAAAAATTACCGCGGGAGGAGCTGCCACCTGGCCACAAGGGTGGTGGGCGCGCCCCCCTAGGGCGCGCCCCCTGCCTCGTGGGCCCATGGTGGTCCTCCTCCACTTATCGCAGCACCCATCTTCTTCCTCTATTTCACACAAACCCGAAAAACCAACTCAAGCACGAGTTCCAGCCACTTTTGCTGTGATTTTCGATCTCCTTGCTCAAAGCACCTCTCGCAAAACTGCTTGGGGAGATTGTTCCTTGGTATGTGACTCCTCCATTGGTCCAATTAGTTTTTGTTCTACTACTTTATTCTTTGCAAATTTGTGCTGCATAGGTGACCATGTTCTTGAGCTTGCATGTCAAATTTATATGGTGCTAAGTAGTTCTAATGCTTGATATAGGCTCTAGGCACTTGTAGGAGTAGTTGCTATCAGTTTTATTGAAGTTGGTGCACTTTTGTTTGAAGTTACTAAAAATTTCAGATTGTTTTAGAAAATTAATGAGGAGATTTTTGAGGGGCTCGTCGAGCCAAAGCTCGAAGGAAAAGGCACCAAAGCCTAAGTATAATTTGCCGCGCACCGCGGAGATTCGGGCATGTGAATGGCCTTCTGAAGATTTCTTGAGAGCAGCCGGTATCTATGAAGATTTTCACGAATTGGCTCACAATGCAGGCCTCACCACTTTCCTCCACGACCAATGCGATCAGTATCTCTTACTCACAAATACTTTTGTGCAAAACTTTCATTTTCATTCTAGGAACTCACCACCTACGGCGGAGTTTCATTTATATGATGAGCATAAGGAGATGTCAGAAACTAGAAAGGTTTCCGATGCACGAATCACTAGCATACATTTTCCTGTTTTACACTACTTTGCATTATTTGCCTTGTTTAATTGGACGCGAAAACAGTGGAAACCTTAGTATCCCTGATATAATTATTCTGCACCACGGTTTACACAGTGATAACACTTTTAGTATGGGCGGTATTATTGCTAGACGGTTAAGTATGAACTGTACTAAGGGTCCCATCTTTGGAGGCATCTATGCCACACGCCTAGCTACACATTTTAACATACCTATTAGGCATGCTGAGAAGGAAGAAAAGGTGCTGCCCCGTGTTTATCTAGATCATAAAACTACGGTGGCACATGATTTTATTGTTAAGAATAGGGCAGGAGAGCTTAAATATCAATTGTTCTTTAACAAACATCATCCTGAGACTATTATCCTGCCTTCTCCTTCTTTGTTTAATTTTGTAGGACCCTACCTCGTTACGTCGGCTGCCGTCCAAGCTTACAAGAATCCTGCACCAGCCCTGGAACAGGAACCACAAGATGAGCCTCCACGACAATCTGTTTATTCTTGGGATCCAGAGAGGACTGTCAGCCAGTGGCAGTCAAAGTCTTCTTCTTCATCATAGTATGATCCCAACTATTCCTCCTCATCACAGTACGACCCCAACAACCATTATTATGGATATCCGCCAGGCCAGCCGTGGCCATAGACCAACTTAGGCCAAAAGCCTAAGCTTGGGGGAGTACGTATTTCTCACCGACATTACATTTATGCTCACACACACTCATTGCTAGATGTCGGTGCTCATACTTTTTCACTTTAATATCCATGCTAGTTTATTTTCTTGTACCTGGTTTCTTCTTGTGTGTTTGTTAAACCTTAAGAAAACCAAAAAAAATTAGTAGTAGTTTATTTTTCTGCTGTAGTAGTAATAATTAAAAAGAAAAACCAAAAATATTTCCCGTTCTTCTTTTGCTTGTTGGGATCTTTCCCGTGTAAATAGTTTTATTTTTCTTTGGGGGTCCGTAGGAGAAGACCATAATTAAATTGTTGAAGTGGCTCTTATATGCATTATTGTTGATTTAACCAAGAGCCCATATTGCCTTGTCTTCTCCTGTTTATTGAATGCTCGCAAATTCCAGCTTAGTCCAATGCACGTGCACTCTTATTATTATACACACCGTTCGGTCGTGCAAGTGAAAGGCAATTATGATGATATATGATGGACTGACTAAGATGAGAAAAGCTGGTATGAACTCGACCTCTTTGGTTTTTGTAAATATGATGAGTCCCTCGTTCTTGATTCAGCTTATTATGAATAAACATGTTTGCAATGACAATTAGAGATCATAGTTGCTTGTGCCATGCTTGATTAGCTATGAGTTATAATGATTTACCTTGTGTGCCAACATGCTATTAAGATGATTATGATGTGGTATGATGGGGTGGTATCTTTGAATGATTTAAGTGACTTGACTTGGACATGTTCACGCATGTAGTTGAAACAAAATCAACATAGCCTTCACGATATTTATGTTCATGGTGGATTATATCCTACTCATGCTTGCATCCAATGTTTATTAATTTTAATGCATGTACATGGCTGTTGTCGCTCTCTAGTTGGTCGCTTCCCAGTCTTTTGCTAGCCTTCACCTGTACTAAGCGGGAATACTGCTTGTGCATCCAATCCCTTAAACCCCAATGTTATTCCAGATGAGCCCACCATACCTTCGTATATGCGGTATCTACCTGCCGTTCCAAGTAAATTTGTATGTGCCAAACTCTAAACCTTCAAATAAACATTCTGTTTTGTATGCTTGAATAGCTCATGTATCAACAAAGGTTGTCCTTATCTTCCATGTTAGGCGGGTTATTCTCAAGAGGAGTGGACTCCGCTCCTCACTCACGAGAAAATGGCTGGTCATTGGGATGCCCAGTCCCATGCTTTATGCAAACTAAATCAAAATTAATTGCAAACAAAACTCCCCCTGGGACCTGATGTATGTTGGAGGCACTCGTTGTTTCGAGCAAGCCATGGATTGATGCTTGTTTGTGGAGGGGGAGTATAAACTTTACCATTCTGTTTGGGAACCACCTATAATGTGTTTAGCATGGAAGATATTGCCATCTCTTAGTTGTTACGTTGACTATGAAAGTATACCGCTCAAAATTCAATTTATCTCTATTGCAAAACCGAGCTCTTGCACCTCTACAAATCCCTGCTTCCCTCTGCGAAGGGCCAATCCATTTACTTTTATGTTGAGTCATCACCCTCTAAAAAGCACTAGCTGGAGAGCACAGCTGTCATTTGCATTCATCACTGTTAATTTATATTGGGTATGACTAAGATTGGATCTCTTTTACCATGAATTACAATGTCTAGTCAGCCCTTGATCTTTAAAGGTGCTCTGCATTTATGTTTTGCGGTCTCAGAAAGGGCTAGCGAGATACCATCTTGTTATATCATATTATGATTGTTTTGAGAAAGTGTTGTCATCCGAGATTTATTATTATGACTTGCTAGTTGATTATGCTATTGATATGAGTAATTGTGAGACCTCAGAATTATTGCAAATGTGGTTAGTTATGATCTATGCTGAAAACTTGAATGCTGGCTTGACATAGTTACAACAACAAGAGCAAACAGAGTTCGTAAAAGTCTTTCTTTCTTTCTTTCAGTTTGTCAACTGAACTGCTTGAGGACAAGCAAGGGTTTAAGCTTGGGGGAGTTGATACGTCTCCGTCGTATCTACTTTTCCAAACACTTTCCCCCTTGTTTTGGACTCTAACTTGTATGATTTGAATGGAACTAACCCGGACTGACGATGTTTCAGCAGAATTGCCATGGTGTTGTTTTATGTGCAGAAAACAAATATTCTCGGAATGACCTGAAACTCCACGAAACATCTTAGAAAAAACAATAAAAAATCCTCGCCAAAGATGAAGACCAGGGGGCACACACCCTTCTCACGAGGGTGGGGGGCGCCACCCCTAGGGCGCGCACCCTACCTCGTGGGCCCCCTGGAAACCCTCCGACGCCAACTCCAACTCTATATATTTGCTTTCGGAGAAAAAAAATCAGAGAGAAGAAATCATCGCGTTTTACGATACGGAGCCGCCACCAAGCCCTAAAACCTCTCGGGAGGGCTGATCTGGAGTCTGTTCGGGGCTCCGGAGAGGGGGATTCGTCGCCGTCGTCATCATCAACCATCCTCCATCACCAATTTCATGATGCTCATCGCCGTGCGTGAGTAATTCCATCGTAGGCTTGCTGGATGGTGATGGGTTGGATGAGATATATCATGTAATCGAGTTAGTTTTGTTAGGGTTTAGTCCCTAGTATCCATTATGTTCTGAGATTGATGTTGCTATGACTTTGCTATGCTTAATGCTTGTCACTAGGGCCCAAGTGCCATGATTTCAGATCTGAACCTATTATGTTTTCATGAATATATGTGAGTTCTTGATCCTATCTTGCAAGTCTATAGTCACCTACTATGTGTTATGATCCGGCAACCCCGAAGTGACAATAATCCGGACCACTCCCGGTGATGACCATAGTTTAAGGAGTTCATGTATTCACTATGTGCTAATGCTTTGTTCCGGTTCTCTATTAAAAGGAGGCCTTAATATCCCTTAGTTTCCAATAGGACCCCGCTGCCACGGGAGGGTAGGACAAAAGATGTCATGCAAGTTCTTTTCCATAAGCACATATGACTATATACGGAATACATGCCTACATTACATTGATGAATTGGAGCTAGTTCGGTGTCACCCTATGTTATGACTGTTACATGATGAACCACATCCGGCATAATTATCCATCACTGATCCTGTGCCTATGAGTTTTCCATATACTGGTTTACGCTTATTTACTTTCCCGCTGCTACTGTTACAATCACTACATAATACCAAAAACATTACTTTTGCTCTCTTTACTTTTGTTGCCACTACCACCACTATCATATTACTTTGCTACTAAATACTTTGCTCCAGATACTAAGTTTCCAGGTGTGGTTGAATTGACAACTCAGCTGCTAATACTTGAGAATATTCTTTGGCTCCCCTCGTGTCGAATCAATAAATTTGGGTTGAATACTCTACCCTCGAAAGCTGTTGCGATCCCCTATACTTGTGGGTTATCACGCCTCCATTAGATTATCGGTGTGTCTGGTTGGATAGAGGTCACCGGCGGAACGGGCACATTCCTTCCTTTTTGGGGGAATGTCGTTCGATGGACTCCGGAGCCGCATAGATCTCCGGAATAGTATCCGGATCAGGTCCAAAGGGAACTCGGCCCCCGTCACCAGTCCCCATAGGGGCTTTTTGCCCCATGTGTCCGGCGAATGAGGAATCGTCCTGGGGTGCCATCCCGACGATCTCCGGAAGCCCCCCCCCCCCCCGATCGGGGAAGGTCTTTTGCGACACCACCTTGTCGTCACCCTTGGGAGAGAAGGAATGAGCAGGTCATGGAGACATGCTAGCCATCTCCTTTGAGTCTAGCGACCCCTCTGTCGAGGATCGCGGGGAGCATCGTGTGCTGGACTGCAATAACAAGGTTTAAGGTATATCAATATTACAAACCGGGAAGGCCAGAAGTTTTCGAATTCTGGTACTTACGAGGCGGCCTGATGCTTGGTCCGGCGAGGTCGCTCCGGACTGCTATCAACATCCCACACGGAGTTATCCGCGAGGGAGGCTCTAAACCTCTCAGGCGCTTTTGCCTCCGGATTTGTGGGGGGCGCTCTCTTATTCCTCCCCACTTTAGGTGGGGAGTCGCTTTCTTCTTCCTCTTCGTCGTCATCGTCAGCAGAGAAAGAGGAAGTCTCATCTTCGGACATCACGTCCGGAGCACCTTTTTGGCGAGGGCCCTTCTTGGCCCCTTTGGCTGCTTTCTTGGCCGTCTTCTCTGGCACCTCATAAGGTGCTGGAAAAAGCATTTTCGTCAGTAATGGGAATTCTTAGTCTTCGGGCAGCGGAGCCGGGCAGTTAATACCCTCAGCTATCTTGATCCAAGCCTGAAAACACGGGTAGCTTAGGCTTTTTCACAAAATATGCTAGTAAAGGGTACGCATTGAAAACACTAAAAGAACTTACCGGGTTAGCCTAGCGTTTTAAGAAAAGCCTACAATCTTTGGTCGTGGGTGGTGGTGTCTCGCCAGCCTTGAAGAGCACTTTCCATATTTCTTCATGCGTCATGCCGAAGAGCTCTAGTAGCGTCTGGTGCTTGGCCGGATCGTACTCCCACAGATAGCAAGTCTGGCGTTGGCACGGAAGGAACCGATGAATGAGCATGACCTGGACCACATTGACAAGCTTGATCTTCCTATCTATCATGTTCTGGATGCACGTCTGGAGCCCAGTCAGCTCGTCTGAGGGACCCCAGGTTAGGCCCCTCTCTTGCCAGGAGGTGAGCTGCATCGGGATTCCAGATCGGAATTCAGGGGCCGCCACCCAGTTGGCATCACGCGGCTCGGTGATATAGAATCACCCCGATTGCCACCCTTTCATCGTCTATGCCAATGAGCCTTCGGTCCAGCTAATGGTGGCTTCTTGTTCACCATGGCACCTCCACATTCTGCTTGATGGCAGCTCACCACTTTCGGCTTCACATTGAAGGTCTTCAGCCATAGGCCGAAATGAGGCGGGATGCGGAGAAAGGCCTCGCACATGACAATGAATGTCGTGATGTTGAAGATGAAGTTGGGGCCTAGGTCATGGAAGTCTAGCCCATAGTAGAACATCAGTCCACGGACGAAGGGGTGAAGAGGGAAACCCAGCACGTGGACGAAATGTGTGAGAAACACAACCCTCTCGTGGGGCTCTAGAGTAGGGACGATATGTCCCTTGGCCGGGAGTCGGTGAGCGATCTCCTTGGCCAGATATCCGGCCTCCCAGAGCGCCTTGATATCCCTTTTCTTGACAGAGGAGGCCATCCACTTAGCCCCAGATCCAGATCCGGACATCTTTGGAGTGCTTTCTTGGACGAGGGAGAAGCTAAAAGCATGGGCGCTGGAGCTCAGGGACGGAAGGACTGAGGAGGAGCCGAGGTGTGGGTGAAGAAAGGGAATCCTTATCCCCTTATAAAGGCCGTGAATATCAAGCGTGTCCCCACTCGCCTATTCCCAAGGGCCGTGCAAACGGCACGGTTGGGTCGTCCACACCCGTATTGATGAGAATCCCGTAATAAGGGGACACGATCTCTACTTTGACAAGACGTGCCAATGGCAACCGCGTCTCGAAACATGGAGCGGCAGACGAAAACGGTTCGAAATTATGACTGGACAAACATGATTTCATGTTGTAAAAAGCTGACAACAGATTAGACTCGTGCAAAAATATATTCTCTCTGCAGTTATGTATGGTGTGTGTGACAGGTCCGGATACTATCATCACATCCGCAGACTATCTTGAAGTTCGGGTAGAAGGGAACCCGCCTTGCAATGCCGAAGACAATCTGTGCGCCGGACTCCTCATCATTGAAGCCAGGTTCAGGGGCTACTGAGGGAGTCCTGGACTAAGGGGTCCTCGGGAGTCCGGCCTGTTATCTGTGGGCTGGACTAATGGGCTGTGAAGACATGGAGGCCGAAGACTGTACCTCTGTCTGGATTGGACTCTCCTTGGTGTGGAAGGCAAGCTTGGCGACTGACTATGAAGATTCCTTCTTATGTAACCGATTCTATGTAACCCTAGACCCCCCCCCCCCCCGGTGTCTATATAAACCGGAGGGGTTAGTCCGGAAAGGATATACTCATTACCATAGTCATTCAGGCTAGGACTCTAGGCTTTAGGCATTACGATCTCGTGGTGGATCAACTCTGTAACACTCATATTCATCAAGATCAATCAAGCAGGACATAGGGTAAACATCGTGTCCCCCGTCTCCTGTTACCATCGATCCTAGACGCACAGTTCGGGATCCCCTACCAGAGATCCGCCGGTTTTGACACCGACACTCCGCCTTACGGCCACGGGCATATTCAGCATGCTCGTCACACAGGATCTTCACCTCGGCCTCCAACACCCGGCAGCGACCTTGGGCGGCCTCGGCGTCCTCGCGATCAACTGCTGCCTGAGCCGCGGCTCGCTTCTCCCCCTCAGAGGTCGCGCGACCTGGCACAACGCTGCCCGAATGGTCATGTCAGAATGGAGCCAACCAGAGACTAGCTCCAGGCGACCAGCCGCCAGCTGGAGGGCTTCGGTGCTCTGGATATCTTATTGCATCCGGGCCATCTCAAAAAGGGCCCGCTCGAGGACGTCGGGAGAAGCGGAGGAACCTGGTGTCTGCAACATGGCAGAAGAAGGAGGAAGAGGCGTCGTCGTCACCATGGCCTGTGAGGCAGGAAGCTCCAGAGCCTCTTGGACCTCAGCACTCGAGCCGGACACTGGCACCTCCTGAGTCAGCGGCGCCTCGGGGGCTGACTCCTCCCGAGGATGCTCCACCCAGCCTCGCGAGGATGATCGGGCTGGAGAAGCACGAGCACCGTCCCCACCTTTGCTCATGGAGAGGGTCGCGGCCGCAGGAGGCGACCTGGGCTCAAGCAGCACCACCTCGCTCTCGCTTCTCCTCTTCACCGCAGGCGTCGGCCTAGTTACACAATAAGGAAGAAGAGTCAGAAACAAGCACCAGCAGCGAGAACAAGGCAGGACGATAACACTTACTGATCCGCCGCGACATAGTCCCTCTGCTTCGGGAGCTTGAAGCCGGAGAGCTTCGCAACCCGAGGCGCGGGCGCGCCAGCTCCCGGAGCAGAAGCAGGAGTGGCAGCTAGGCCAGAAGCGGCTCCAGGCGGCGTCGGAGCAGAAGCAGTGTCCCGGGAGATCAGCACCGATTGGTCCCTTGTCGGGATGATGGACGGCTCTCCCTTCTCCTGACGGGCGTCAGCCTCATCATCGTCAGGAAGGGTGTGGAGGATGTCAGCTTTGCTCAAGGGGGAGGTCTCCCCCATCCCTTCAGGGGTCACCTCCGAGTCTTCCTCCTGCTACTCTTACTCCCCACGGGATTCACCTGAAGACAGCTCCACCGGCGTCGGCGCCACAGGGGCCCCGGTGGGCGCCGGCGGCACCAGTCCGCGCCCGGCAAAGGTCGGCCTGGAGGGAACGACTAGCACCCCATCCTTGCAGCGGAACAAGGGAGTGAACACATTCGGCGGGTACTCCTGGTGGTCCCCGACTAGGATATGGAGAGCCGCAGCCAGCTCATCATCGGACAAGGCGCTCGCGCTCAGGCGAACCTTGTCCTCTTCATTACAAAGCTCCCACAAGGGGCGCGTACGCGCCTGAAGTGGGGCTACGCGTAGCATCAGGAATTCCCTCAGGAGCATGGCCCCTGTCACCTTCGCAGCCTTCGCATTGCCTAGCTTCAGGTCGGGGTTCATCTGCTCCAGCACCAACATCGCCCGTTCATCAGTGAGCTTCGCGCGAGACCACCCCTTGTCGGACTGGAGCATCTCCGTCTGCAGCGTCAAGCGTGGGTGGATGCACTTTGCGTTCATCATGGCCCACTTGCTCCGGAAGCCGTCAGCCTTCTTCCCAGTCTTCGAGATTGAGTTGGCCTTGCCGGCCACGATGAAATTGTCACACCTGGAGGTATGGCCATCGTTGATGCGGAGGAAGAAGTGGCATAGTAGTGCCACGGACGGCATCATGTCGAGGTACGCCTCGTAGTAGAAGGCGAAGATCGACAAGAGAAGGATAGATTTGGGATGAAGATGCAGCGCCTGCAATCCGTAGTGGTCAAGGACCTCGTAGAAGAAGTCAGAGAAGGGGGGAACCAGCCCCGCGACGATGCTGCCCATGAAGAAGGGGAAGAAGGTGCTTCCCTGAGGCTCCGGCATGTCAAAGCCGGCCCGGAGCTCAGTCTTCCCCCTCTCGTTGCTTTTCCCCACCGTCAGCAAGCGCGTGGAGGCGAGGTTCTTCTCCGAGACATTGGGCGTATCGAGAGCTGGCTCGTACCAAGCTGGTGACGAGGCGGGCTTGACCCTCCGGGGCGCCATTGGCCGCTGATGCGGAAAAGGATGGGGGTAGATCTGGAGATTTCGGAAGCAGGGAGCAAGAAAGGGGATCTGGAGCAAGGCGAAAGGAGGCAGTGAAGGCAAGCGATGTCTAGGCCAGCCTTTTGACAGTTGGGAAGTATCCGAGACAACGTGGGTAGCGGAGACGCCCACGTCCAATCAACTGCCATGCATCGACCAAGGTCGCACGCTATTAGGGCCTGCGGCACTCCGCACTTGCCACTTGGCTACGCCTCGAAGTCAAGCCCGAGCGCGCCTTGGGCCCGGGGGCTACTATCGGTGTTCTGGGAACGGGGGTCCCCAGACTTGCCAAACTGCGGCCCATGGCGTGGCTCTGCAAGCGGGCCCTTACGACCCATCTTCACAAACAAGCATTCAAGACCCTTGCGAGGGGCCAAGCCTCATGAGGCGAATGACACAAGACCTCCTCAGGAGCGGCCTCACCAGGCTGGCTCGCGAGGGGCGGAGAGATCAAGGCAAGGCAAACCTCGTGAGGTTCCAATGACGTGAGCCATGACGATCGAGACCAGGCGGGTGCTAGGAGGGCGCCAGCGTGCACAGTGTCCTTGTTTCCTCTTTGGTGCTAAGGAGGAAACCACAGACGAAGAGTACTAAGGCGTCAAGCAATGGTTTCCATATCGTTGCAACAAGACCAAGACCAGTAGGACGGCAAGACGGAGGTCACCGTGGAGCCCAAGGCGGTGTCACCGCCAGAGCCTTTGGCAGGCGAAGACTGCTTTTGTCAGGATAACTTGTACTAGCTGTCCCCTTTCAAATTGGCCGTTGTTGGCTCCATTCCTGGTCAGTATTTGGGGAGAGGGTCAGGGCCTCTGTAAACAGGATTAGCCACCACAAGTAGGAGAAGGACCGGAGCCACCTCAACTTGGACTAGATCCAACCCATCCTCACATCCACCAAGCAAAAGAACACCTCGCCTCAGGATGTTGTTCTTCCCCTTGTACTGTTCATCCTCAGCCCAAGAGGCAATCCACCACACCACACTGGAGTAGGGTATTACACCACAACGGTGGCCGAACCAGTATAAATCTCGTGTCTCTTGTGTTGCGAGTTCAGGGAGCTAGCCTTTGAGATCGTGAAGTGCTTGAGGGCGTGATCAGTGAGGGGGAGATCTTCGCGCACACCCAAGTGTTCGAACCTTAAGGGTTTTGCCGGAACCCGAAATCTGACATATTGCATGGTCTCCGGATGGCTATCTCCATGGGCATACAGCGCCTCGAGGTGTGTGGGGATTCTGACCTTGCAATAACCCAAATAAAAGGAGACTTCAACGCAAAAGATCCGAATATGGCGGCCTATCGCAACACCGTACTGCAAATATCAGCTTGGTTTGAGGGCCTCGAGTTTGATCACGTGGCTCGAGAGAGTAATCAAGCCGTGGACATCCTTGCTCGCATGGGCGCTAAACGCGACCCCGTCCCACCTAACACCTTGGAAAGGCTCTCCAAGCGATCCGTGGCATGGTAGGATGAGAACGGGAGCACCGACCCGGAGCCAATCATAACCCCCGATTCCGAACACAGTCCCGATATCATCAGGGGCTCAGGCACCAAAATAACACCATCGGCCCATGAAATTAGGGCTGTAATTGCCCCATGGACCGAGCCTTTCCTTGCCTATCTCACCAGGAATGAGCTCCCTGAGGATCAGACTGAGGCCCGTCGGATTGTTTGAGGTTCGAAAGCCTACAAAGTTCATGAAGGAGAACTATACAAGAAAAGCACTACCGGGGTCCTTCACTGATGTATCTCCGAAGAAGAGGGATGGAAGCTCTTGGCTGGAATACACGCTGGTCTTGGCGTCCATCATGCCGCAGTTCGGGCCCATTAAGTAAAGCCTTCCGCATGGGTTTCTTTTGGCCCACAGCCCGGGCAGATTCACAAGACCTCGTGCAGCGCTGCATTGGATGCTAGCTTTTCGCTAACCAAAGCCACATGCTGCCTACCGCCCTCTTGGCCCTTTACGGTCTGGGGCTCGATATGGTCGTACACCGTTACGATGTCCCACACAGTATTATTACTGACAACGGCTATAACTTTACAACTGATGAGGTGAAAACTTGGTGCGCCAACTTGGGCATCAAACTTCATTACGCCTCTGTATACCACCCTCAGACAAAAGGATAGGTCTAACGGGCTAATGGCATGATAATGAGCGACATCAAACCCATACTAGTGCGATCTCTGCAAGAATCAGACAAACACTAGGTCGAGGAACTCGATTCCGTACTTTGGGGGCTGCGGACCACGCCCAATCACAACATTATTCATGACTCACCTCGAGTGTGCATGTATGAAGAGAGAGAAGCCGAGCTCGATTGGCATGACGACCTGGACGGCCTAGAGGAGTAGCGCGATATCACGAAGGCATGTTCTGCATTCTATCAACAGCAGGCTCGGCAATACCAAAACAGAGAACTACGGGCAAAGACCTACAATGTCGGTGAACAAGTTTTACACCTACCAGAAAATAAAAATGACAAGCTCAAGCCCAAATGGGAGGTTCCCTTCATTATAGATGAAGTTCTCACTAGAGGAGCCTATCGTCTTCGCAACGCTCCGGACAATCTCATGGAGCCAAACCCATGGAATGTTGCAAGGCACCGAAGATTCTACGCCTAAGTCTGCACATCCCCCTATTTTTCTCGTTCTGTCTTCTCTCCCTTTTTACAAATTTTTCCTTTTTTGCCTCGTTTCTATATGACTTCTAAGTTCGTGTTTGGATAAACCGTACACCTAAAGGGTAGACATCCTCAAATGTACTTACCCCACAATACTTGGGGGCTTCTTTTCACAAGAACCTTATTCTTGTTATCATATTTCGAGCGTCAAGCTCATCATATATATATATATGTGTCATCTATCCATATATGTCCTTTATTCACCATCATATGCACCTTTATGACCTATGTTCCCGTTTTTGCTAAGCTGGGTTGCCTGGCTCCTATTCTTATGCCCTATGTTCCCGTTTGTTCGGCTAGGGCATAAAGGGAGCACCTCTGCAATTGTTATAGCCGGGTCATCCGGACTTGTACCTCGGACTGGGTGAAACCGAAAGCTAGCGTTCTTAAGGGAATGATTGGTCGGTGAGCAAAAGACAAACTGCCCTTGCGGCACTACAAAGCCCCAGCGTATAAACGAGTACTGTGATTTCTTAGCATCACAGCCTCGGTATGCACAAATAACCGCATACTAGCCCAGGGAAAGGAACCCTTAACAGAACTATTCTCGCTAGAAGATGTTTCCTACAATCAAATGTAGTATAACATAACTCCCCGAATACAACTTGTCTATTCAAGCAATGATGACCGGACTGCCTGGTTTCCGAACATACTTTGGTGTTTACCTATGGTATAGTATTCGGCAACACTCCTAACCTCGGATTTTAGGAGGTCGAAGGAGAAAGTTTGCCATGACAATCGTTTTACAAATTCGACTGGAGATAAGTTTGTTGACAAAAGTACATTGTTACTTAGACACAAAAACTTCTTCTTCCTCTAGACCCTCTAGCAGGCTTTCTAGTTTATAATCTTGTTGGGAGAACTTGGCGACCACCTTCACTTGGTCGTACACCAGGCTGACCGGAACTTCCTATCCGTCGGATCCTCAAGGTTTGACCCGGGCCATATGATTGGGATCAATTCCGATGTACCGTGTTTTTACCATTGTCCAGGCTTCCCGAGAACCTTCTTGGCATGTCGATATCTTCCATAGCCGAAAACGGTGCTGAGCTCCCTTGAATAAATTCACAAGGTCCTCCATACTTCCTGGAGGAGAATCGGCTGGCCATAAAGCCTTAGCAATACTTCTCATCGCCTTCCGTGCTCGCTCATGCACCTTGGATAGCTCTTGTAGCAGGTGGCCTTGAAATCTGGACACCTCTTCTTTGGGCCGCCCAGTCAACACACCTACAGACTAAAACTTGTCAGGATTCGCATCAGCGAACTATACGACAAAAAGATAAAGGACATACTGAATATGCCGCCTCTCAGCTTTTTGTTCTCCTTCAAGGAGTCTTCTAATTGGGCTCGCACATCTTTCAGCTCTTCGCCGAGCTGGGTGTTGGCATCCTACAACTTGTTCTTCTCATCCTAGTCCGTGTTAGTACACGCTGACCAGCGGCCTCTTGCCTTTTGGCATGTTCTTTGTCTGCCTGCGCGGCCTTCAGCTTCTGCTCCAGCTGCGCCGCCGATCCTGCCATTGTAAAACAAAACTCTGCTAATTTGCACACACATGACTAAGACATTCTTATCTTTCCAAACGGAAGGGAACATTACCAATCAGTGCCTCCTTGAACTTCTCAAGTTCGGCAGTAGCAGCAGTCAGTTGCGTCCGACACTACTCCAGCTCCCAAGATAGCATGATGTTCTTCTGCGTGAGTACCTAATTACACATAGATCCTTAAAATCAGTTGCTTCAACTGTTTTCAATTCTCGGGGCTACTACTATATGGATATTAAATCTACTCAAAATTATCTTACTCGCATATCCTTTGAAAGTTGGGGAGTGGCCCCAGCAAGGCCATCCTGAGCAGCTTGGATGTATGCGTCCGCCGAACTAAAGGCATTAAAGGCCTCTTTAGTAAAGGTAGGATCGCGCATGGAGGCCCTCCGGCGTCGATGGTTCATAGCACTCGCCACCTCGGAGTTGGTGATGGATACATTGTCCGACTCATCAGAGAGAGGACAATCTGGCCTGGCACCCGTATCGACTCTCGCCCTAGAGGCAGGGTCCGAGGCTAGATTGATGGGCGTATGTACGGCGAGATCTCCGGATATAGTCCGATGAGTGCTCTTCCTGGAATATGGGAAAGAGAAAAACATCACAGTTCGACATGTTTGCCGCAGGGCGTATCAAAAGCTGTACCTTTTAGTTGAATGTCGGAGCTTGGAAGAATCGCCGTTCGCCTTCATTTTTGAAGATCCGCGTGGTGTCGACGTACCCTTCTTAAGGGATGACCCCGATGCGGCATGACGAGATGAGCGCCGCCCCTTTTAAAAACACAAGACATTAAAGTGGGTAAAGCGCAGTAAGAAAACTCTTTTTGAGGAAACACCTTCAGGGTACATAAGTGGGAGGAAGGGAGAAGGCCGGGGTACTCGGCTATAATGCCACTTCCGTGCCATCATAAATCATTTGATAGAAAACCCCCTCCATGAGCTCTACGGATATGTCCGAATCCTCTTCGAATCCGTGATCTAGGTCCCGATTATGGTCCTCCGGCTGCGGGGCGGGGCTATAAATCTCAGCGACAACTTTCCTCCATTCCTATCAAGAAATGGTGGGGTTGAGTTCGGCGAGGTACGACTCGGGAGGATCATTAAGTAAAATTACTGAGCGAAGGCTTACCCAGCTGGGAGGATTGTACATGGAAAAGCCATCTTGGCACTTTAGGCGAGTGAATTCCTCTTTCTCCCTATGGAACCCCAGCTTAGAGCAACCAGTTTACCTTGCATTGCCAGCCCAGAGATCACGTCTTCTGGCAATACACAACAACATGGTATAGAAACAACAACTTTATTAATGCTAGAGGATTACATGAGTCCGATATTACATCGAGATACGAGGCCAAGCAGCACACTCGGTGCGGCTGAACAGTATGTACATTATTTAATGAACATGACGGGGGCCTCGATCACACGAACTACGCGGCGGCGAAAGAACGACGAAGTGGTAACTCCATAGCATAGGGACACCAACGTGGACACGGCCTAGATGCGAGATGTACTCCGATTCGAACCGACTAGCCTGAAAGCTGGCATGACATGCCAGGTCACTACATAGAATGTACTTGCAAGCTCACAACAAACATAAGCACGATGACAAACAATATCATGACAATTAATCAGGTTAATGCAATAAAAGAAATACTAGTAATGCGGTGCAATCCACGTGTGCACCGAGTCCCGCGGACTCGTTTACCAGATGGGTTACCTCGTAACCAAATGGTGACGATACCTGGGTCACAACTGAAACCAATCACTCATGATGCAACTCGTGAGTTCATGAATCATCACGAAACCAGTGCCAACAACAATTATTTAGGATGGGAGATTAATGATAAAAGTTGATCCATGGTGTGACTTACTTCCGAGCTATGCCCATAACCGAGGACGCGGCTATCGATAGATTAAATACAGTCTGCAGAGGTAGCGCACTTTATCCACACCACGGAACCCATGGCCTCGCACTCCCATTCGGGTGGACCAAGGACGTTCCAATGAAACCCTCCCCTTGTCATGACACTCTCCCGACCACTCCGACAAATTCCCCCTCAGGCTAGGTCTTGAGTGTCCTTGCGCCTACCAAAGGCACCAATGGCCACCGTCGTGGCAAAAACGGTCCCAAATGGGGACTAGGTACCATAAAAACAAAACGAGCACACAAGGTTATGTCTGCTTACCGGGCCAGGGTATGCACGCCTATAACCTTCCCTCACGGGAGGCACCGGTGAGAGGCACAACAAAGGACCGAATCAAGACCCCACCATAAGGTAAATGTGGCCGCACTGAGTAAAACCCGATTCAGTGGCACCATGACGGGATCAACATCATATTCAAGTTGGACTTAATCAGGTTTAATTTTAAAACAAAAACTTTATATAAACAACCCATACTATGCCATGGTCATGCAACTAATCGACATGCAAAGCTAGCAACTCATATATACGGATCAACATAATTATCTTTCACTACTCAGGATCAAAAACATTACTGGTTCTACCTCATTTTTAGAATCATGCAATATTTTGATTAACTCGTAATTCATATGAATATATAACTTATTAAAAGAACCATCATTATTTATCATAGCAATATAACTAAAGCAAAATTTTATTCTACTTGACTAATCTAGTCCATGCATTCAACTAGAGACTTAAACAAGCACTTGCAAGCATGATAAAGTAACTAGCACTCAACAAAATTTATTTAACAAATTTTAAATGCAAATAAGAACTAATATTCAAGTAGAAAATCATAGATATTGAGATACCACCATCCAAATGCTGGTGTGGCTTGCCTTAGTGCAGAGGAGGATCACACTCCTCGTGGTTGACTTCAAGACAAGTTTCTTCTTTTGAAAATATTAAAAAACCACAAAAACAAAAATCAAAAACCTCTCTGAATAGCACCAGAAATTATATACAGCAAGGAAAAATCCACATTTTGGTGTGCTACTAGAGCTTTCTGAAATAAACCCAATGCAAGAAGAATCAACTCATTTGGACTTATAGGCTAGAAGTTGTGGCTGGTCAAAGTTTTAGTCAAAATCTGATTAAATTTGAATAATTAAGAAAATCCTGGGGGTGACGTCGAGGCGTAAAGAGGGAGTACGCCCCCACTCGTACCGCTTCGGGCGCGAGTGGTGAGGCTGATGATGGGCCCCAGCCGTCAGGGGAGAGAGATCAGAGCGCGACGGCGCTTACGCCGGAGCTTACGTCGGTGAGGAGTGGGTTTGGGGTGAACTGGAGGGATAGAAACAAAGAGGGGTTCACGGCGCACCTGCGCATACACGTGGCTTGCCGTGGGATGGACGGAGCTGCTCGCGGTCAAGCTCGCAAGTGACGGTGGCCGACGGGACATGCCGAAGAGGAACAAGGCGACGGTGAGAGGCGGCTCTGAGGGCTCAGCAGCATCCAGGAGGAACTAGAGGATCGCCAATGCCACACCCAAGAGGTTGGTCGACCTCGAGGGCCACCGGAGTGAGGTGGCGGGGCTGCGGAGATCGCCGGAGTTATCTGGTCGGGTTCGACGGCCAGAGGCCTGCCCGACCGGGCTATGGTGTTCCTACATGGTCGTGGTGGTGGTGAGGAGTGTTGTGAGGCTTGGAAGCGAGGAGAGGGGATCTATATATAGATGGAGCGAGAGGGGGTAACGTGGCACCGCCAGAGTGCTTTGGAAGCCGGCGAACGGCGACGAAAGGCGCCAGTGCGAGGGGGCAAGGTTTCAGCGTCATGACGGAGGTTGTCCATGCTCGCGGACGTGCATAGGGAGCAGTGGAGAAGAAGACATGGGCACGAGCGCACTGTGGCGTTTGGCCGTGACATGCCCGTGCTCGCTGCAGCATCTCCGGCATCGGCGAGCGCCAGGGAGGGGTCATGAATGATGGGTCGAGGCTGGTGGCACGGGGCGACAGTCATCGGTGAGCTCTGGCTTGAGCACACGCCAAACAAAAACATTGGCACTACCCAGAGAACGTCGAATGTGTGCCAGACGCCATGTCCTCACGCGGTCACCGCCCTGGCATGGTCAAAACGGTGCCCACGCGTGGCCAAACCATGTCTGGGCTAAATTCCATGCAGTGTTTAGTCTAGAGGAGCTGAGGACACATCACCGAGCCGACCAGTTTTGACGCAACCAACTTGGCAAGTTTCGGACCAGGAACTTGGTTGCCAAGTTTGGCTAGCTTATAGATGGCCATGAGGGCTTATCTCCTGGGGTTAAGGGTTTCTTAGGAGGGTAATTAGGCTCAAGAAAAATCAGGGCCAAAAGATCAAGGAAAAATGTACTTGATGTACAAACTGAAACTTTGGGCCAGAAGAGAAATTATTTTCTCTAGCAAAAATATTATAAAAAGTCATGCAATATTTTTGCTTGGGAATGTGTGCCAAGCTCCAAAGATTATTAAGGAATTATTTCAGATTTTTGGGAGCAATAAAAATTAGTGTTGCTTTGGAGCACTATTTTGGAGGTTTATCAGAGAAATAAGGTTATTCATTTGATTATTTTGGAGGTTTATCAGAGAAATAAGGTTAAATGAGAAGTAGATAGGTCACTTGGTTGAAAGTCAAGGGCATACCCAAGTGACAAGTCCATTTGAATTGATTCCAAAAAATCCAAATCAAGGCAAAGGCAAAAACAAAGTCCGAAAAAAGAGAGAAGGCAAAATCCAAGCTGTCACAAACCTCCCCCACTTAGGATGAATCTCATCCTAGAGATTTGGTTGCTTGGGAAAACCATTCTGGGTATGTAGTCCTTAAAAGTTCATCTCTTTCCCAGGTTGCTTCCTCCTCGGTGTGATGTTCCCACTGAACCTTGTAAAACCTTATTTCTTTGCTGCGAGTGACTCTTTCTGTCTCATCCAATATTCTGATTGGCTTTTCTTCAAATGTCAAATCCTTAGCCAATTTTATCTCTGCCATATCAATCCTTTTATCTGGTGGCGAGATGCATCTCCTTATCTGCAAGATATGAAACACATTGTGTACTTCTGATAGTTCGGGTGGCAATTCAAACTGATAGGAAACTATTCCGACTCTGGCCATGACTAGAAACGGACCAAAGTATCTGGTTGCCAATTTTCTACGGGTCTTAAACCTCTTGACTCCTTTCATAGGGGTGACTCGGAGATATACGTGTTCTCCGGGTTCGAAGCTGATCTGGCGGTGTTTGGCGTCATAATAACTCTTCTGCTGTGATTTGGCCAACTGTAGTCTGTCTCGGATTTCCTTGACTTGCTTCTCGGCTTCGAGCATTAAATCAATCCGATAATACGACTGTCTCCTGTTTCAGACCAGTTCAGTGGAGTGCGGCATTTACGGCCATACAGAGCTTCATAGGGTGACATCTTTAAGTTGGTATGGATACTGTTGTTGTAAGAAAACTCGGCGTAGGGCAGAAAGTCTTCCCACTTGGGTCCTTGGGCCAATGCAAATGCCCTGAGCATATCTTCGAGTATTTGGTTTACTCGCTTAGTCTTTCCATCTATCTGGGGATGCTAAGTCGTGCTGTACCTCAGAGCAGTCCCCAAGGCTTGATGTAGTCGAGACCAAAATGCTGAAGTGAAGAGAGATCCCTTGTCTGAAGTGATAGTCGAGACCAAAATGCTGAAGTGAAGAGAGATCCCTTGTCTGAAGTACTCCATGCAGACTGGCGATTCGGGACACATACAATTGTGCAAGCTGATCGGCACCATAGGTGGTCCGGATGGGAAGGAAATGTGCCACCTTTGTTAGGGTGTCCACTATGACCCAAATTGCATCATTTCCTTGGTTAGTCCTCGGTAATCTGGTGATAAAATCCATGCAGATACCGTCCCATTTCCATTGGGATACTGACAGAGGTTAGAGGAGTCCGGCAGATTTTTGGTGTTCCGCCTTTACCTTGTTGCATATATCGCAAGATGCCGCAAAGTAGGCAATGTCTTTCTTCATTCCATCCCACCAGAATACTTGACGAAGGTCTTCATACATTTTGGTACCACCGGGGTGAATTGAGTATGGCGGTTCATGTGCTTCTGTCAATATCTTCTTCCTCGGACTTTCGTGGTTGGGTGCGCAAATCCTTCCTTGGAACCTTAGGATACCTTGCTGGTCTTTAGAGAAATCCGGTGTATGCTCGTCATGCATCTTCTTAGCATATAATTGCAATGATTTATCATGTGCCTGAGCTCTGCGAATTCCTCCTTCGAGAGTAGGGGCAACTTCAAATATGTTGGTAAGACGGGCATTGGTAATCACCAAGTTGAGCTGAGTGATTTCTTCATGAAGCTCAGGAGGCAAGGAATCCATTAGAGTATTTAGGTTGGCTGGTTTGCGGCTGAGGGCATCAGCCACCACATTAGCTTTGCCCGGGTGATAATTTATACCAAGATCATAGTCTTTAAAAAATTCGAGCCATCTCCGCTGGCGAAGGTACAAATCGAGCTGACTGAATATATACTTGAGACTCTTGTGGTCGGTAAATATCTGTCACTTCTTTCCAATCAGATAGTGTCTCTAAATCTTCAAAGCGTGCACCACCGTGGCCAATTCCAAACCATGAGTGGGGTAATTTCCTTCGTGTGGCCATAGTTGTCTAGATGCATAAGCCACAACCTTGCCGTATTGCATGAGTACACATCCAAGACCTTTTCTGGAGGCGTCACAGTAGACATCAAAACTGCGGTAGATGTCTGGAAGAGTTAATATTGGTGCTAATGTCAGCTTGATTTTTATCTCATTGAAACTCCGTTCGCAGTCCTCGGTCCATTCAATCTTCTTATCCTTATTTAGGAGCTCGGTCATTGGCTTGGTAATCTTGCAGAATCCTTCAATAAAGCAGCGATAATATCCGGCTAGTCCAAGGAAACTCTAGATTTCTGAGACTGCCAATGGTGCAGACCAATCAAGTATATCTTTCACCTTGCTTGGATCCATGGATATTCCTTCTGCCGAGAGGACATGCCCGAGAAATCAAACTTGCTGGAGTGAAAACTCACATTTGCTGAACTTGGCACAAAGCTAATGGTCGCGAAGCCTTTGCAAAACTGCTCGGAGGTGGTCCTTGTGTTCGTCTTTTCTTTTTGAGTAAATGAGGATGTCATCAAGGAAACACCACCACAAATTTGTCCAAGAAATCCATAAACACCTTGTTCATCATATGCATGAAGAAGGTTGGGGCGTTGGTGAGGCCGAAGGACATAAAGGTATATTCATAAACACCATATCGAGTGGTGTATGCGGTCTTGGGAATATCCTCCTTTATTTTGAGCTAATGATATCCGGTCCTCAAATCAATTTTTGAGAATACTTTGGCCCCGGTGAGTTGATCAAACAAATCGTCAATCCTCGGCAGTGGATACTTGTTCTTGATGGTGACATCATTCAGTTATCGGTAGTCTACGCACATTCGTAGACTGCCGTCCTTTTTGTCCACGAATATCGCTAGTGATCCCCATGGTGAAGAGCTTGGGCGGATGTATCCTTTCTGCAGAATCTCATCTAGCTGTTCCACCAATTCTGAGGAAGGCATCCAATAGTATTTCTTGTGTATCGATGCGGTTCCAAGCACCAAGTCAATTGCAAACTCAAGTTCTCTGTCTGGCGGCATTCCTGGTAATTCTTCATGAAATACATCTGGATACTCAGTGACCACTGGAATTAGTACCACCTCTTCTGCCACGGCGGTGAAAATCATATCCTTCTTGGGTATGCTTTTGCGGGCATAAAAACTCGTGGTGCGACCTTCCGTATTTGTCATGGTAACTTCTTTGGTCGCACAGTTGATGCATACTTGGTATTGGGTCAACCAATTCATGCCGAGAATAATATCCAATTTGCTAGAATCGATGATTATCAGAGATGTTGGAAACTTGACGCCCTTGATGTCAATTTCCAAATTGCGGTAGACCGGATTGCTTCTGAGCAGGGATCCCGGGGATTGTACTAGCATGTGTTTTCCCAAAATTGAGCAAGTAAATTTGTTTTGGGCAGCAAAACTCTGTGAAGTAAAAGAGTGGGAAGCCCCAAAGTCAAATAAAATTACGGCGCGTATGTTATTAACAAGGAACATGCCAATGATGACTTCCGGGTCCTCTTGGGCTTCGTTTGCAGAGATATGATGGATTTGCCCTTGGATGGTACTTGGGGCGGAATACGGCTCCATGTAGTTGACTTGCGGATGGAATGAAGCTGTGTTTTTGTTGTTCTTGGGGCACTGTCTGGCGTAATGTCCTGTTTGCCCACAGCTGAAAAAGGAATTGTTGCGCTGACAATCTTCGCGCACCATGCTGGTCACGATATTCTTGACTTGGGTGGTGGTCCTGTTGACATTTTTCTTCCAGTTGGGTTTTTACTCAACCTGAGTCTGTTGCCAAGTACGAGCCTTCTACACTGGTTGCATATCCTTTTTCGGCTCGAATTTGCGCTTGTGGTCATTAATAGCTAGCTTGTTGTCATGTAGGATCTTGTGTTCCCTTTATGCGATGCAGGCCTTGTTCACCAGAGTTAGGAAGTCTGGAAAATCAAACATGCTTAGCGTGCACCTGAGATGCTGATTCAGTCCTCCAAGAAATCTATCAATCTTCCGTTCTTCTGTGGCCACATCATAGAGAGAATAGCGGGCCAAATGGTTGAATTTATCTAGGTACTCGCTGATTGTCATGCTTCCTTGAGTGAGGGCGAGGAATTCGCGCTGCTTGATTTTCATAATCCTGGTGGGAATATGATACTTGTGGAAATGATCCTTGAATTTAGTCCAAGTAATTTCCTCGTCCGCGGGCCATATGGCCTTAGCATTATCGCACCATATAGCGGCAACTCCTTCGAGATAATGCGCTGCGAAGGGAACCTTGTCTCCCTCTTTAGTGCAAGAAATCTCCAGTTTCCTCTCAATAGTCCTAAACCAATCATCGGCGTCCAATGGATCAATAACTTGGTAGAAGCTGGGAGGCTTGGTTCACTGAAAATCTGACAGCTTGGAGTGATGACCATTCTGGTTTCCATTCTACCCAACCATAACTTTCACACTTTTCAATATTTCCAGCAGATCGTTGCTACTTCTTTCTCAAACATTCGTAGGATTTGCTCAGTGGAAGGCGGATGTGGCGGTGGAGACGGAGGTGGCTTTTATGGCTCGGGGGAATGTCCTGCCTGTCTTGCGGAGCGATGGGCAGTGACAGCCTCACAATCTTGGCTGCTGCTGCCTCCCCGCATCATCCTATTATTTATTTTCCCAATACATAGCAACCACGATGAGAAAAATCCAACACGGGAGGAAATCCATTGACAAATCCTGAAGGAAAATAGCGAAAGAAAACCAAAGCGAATAAAAGGTTCCAACATAATTATACATAGACTCAACATGAAAGTAAACATCACAACGGGTCTACTACCCTCATACATGAGACTAAGCATCATGACACATGCTATTACACCCATACATCATACTCATGACGAAAACGATACTCTAACGGTCTACTACTCGGACGGTGCTGCTGCAGGCTCCTCTCCTAAGCCGGACCTAGATCCTGAACTGATAGTAGAGACCTCCGGGTTAAGAGAGATGCGCCGCCACTGCCTCGAGGGGTCACTGCCAGAGGGTTAACGGTACCCTACCAGGTCACCGGAGGAACGGAAACTATAGGAGCGAAACCGATAGTAGGAAGACGGTTCCTAGTACGAGCAGCAGCGAGAGCTGTTCGGGTGCGGGTTAGCTGCCAAGCTAACTCCTAGTTTAGGAGATAGCTGGCAGTGATATAACGGGTAAGGTGGCTAGTGGGACGATCGCACGCTGGATTAATGAATGGAAAGCGGATACGCCCATTCTCGTGCTGATATGGGTAGTAGAAGAGACTTGGGTGGGTGTGCATGTGAACCTCGTTGTAGTGCAAGTCTACAAGAGCCTCGATAGCGGCAAACAGGACCGCATGAGATGGCTTAGAAGTGAGACCACCCTTAGTAGAACGAGTGTAAGCGCCGGAAAGGGAACTGTGGTGTAGAGTGACCTCAACATAATACTCATACAATGCACCGGCCAGATGCTCCCAATACACCCAATACTTTGGATCAGCACCCTCTGGGTAGAGTTGTCGCCACACGTTCTGAAGTAGGTGCGGTGATGTGTACGGAGCTAGCTTAGGATGGTACAAGATCGGTACTGGAGCCATCTACACTCACAAACCATACAGTTAGTAATAACAACAGATAAACATGCATGCAATGCAGCAACCAATTTCTATGACTACCGGCACTCAGGCGAAGCTATCTACAAGCGGCACACTCGGTGCGGCTGAACAGTATGTACATTATTTAATGAACATGACGGTGGCCTCGATCACACGAACTACGCGGCAGCGGAAGAACAACGAAGTGGAAACTCCATAGCACCGGGATACCGACGTGGACACGGCCAAGACGCGAGATGCGCTCCAATGCGAGGTGACTTGCCTGAAAGCTAGCATGACACACCAGGTCAGTACATTGAATGTACTTGTAAGCTCACAACAAACATAAGCACGATGAAAAACAATATCATGACAATTAATCAGGTTAATAGAATACAAGAAATACTAGTAAGGCGGTGCAATCCACATGTGCACCGAGTCTCGTGGACTCGCTTACCAGACGGGTTACCTCGTAACCAAACGGTGACCATACCTGGGTCACAATTGAAACCAATCACTCATGATGCAACTCATGAGTTCATGAATCGTCACGAAACCAGTGCCAACAACAATTATTTAGGGTGCAAGATTAATGATAAAAGTTTATCCATGGTGTGACTTAATTTCGAGCTACACCCATAACCGAGGACGTGGCTATTGATAGATTAAATACAGTCTGCAGAGGTAACACACTTTACCCACACCACATAACCCATCGCCTCGCACTCCCATTCAGGTGGACCAACGGCGTTCCGACGAAACACTCCCCTTGTCATGACACTCTCCCGGCCACTCTGACCAATTCCCGCTCAGGGCTAGGTCTTGGGTGGCCCCGCGCCTACCAAAGGCACCAATAGTCACCGTCGTGGCAAAAACGGTCCCAAACAGGGACAAGGTACCATAAAGACAAAACGAGCACACAAGGCTATGTCTGCTTACCGGGCCAGGGTATGCACGCCCATAACCTTCCCTCATGGGAGTCATCGGTGAGAGGCACAACAAAGGACCGAATCAAGACCCCCCATAAGGTAAATGTGGTCGCACCGAGTAAAACCCGATTCAGAGGCACCATGACGGGATCAACATCATATTCAAGTTGGACTTAATCATGTTTAATTTTGAAATAAAAACTTTATATACACAACCCATATTATGCCATGGTCATGCAACTAATCGACATGCAAAGCTAGGAACTCATAGATACGGATCAACATAATTATCTTGCACTACTCAGATCAAAAACTTTACTGGTTCTACCTCATTTTTAATATCATTAAATATTTTGATTAACTCATAATTCATATGAATATATCACTTAACAAAAGAACCATCGTTATGTATCATAGCAATATACCTAAAGCAAAATTTTATTATACTTGACTACTCTTGTCCATCCATTCAACCAGAGAATTAAACAAGCACTTGCATGCATGATAAAGTAACTAGCACTCAACACAAGTTATGTAACAAATTTTAAATGCAAATAAGAACTAATATTCAAGTAGAAAATCATAGATATTGAGATAACACCATCCACATGTTGGTGTGGCTTGCCTTAGTGCAGAGGAGGATCACACTCCTCCTGGTTGACTTCAAGACAAGCTTCTTCTTCTGGAAATATTTAAAAACCACAAAATCAAAAACCTCTCTGAATAGCACCAGAAATTCTATATAGCAAGGAAAAATCCACATTTTTGTGTGCTGCTAGAGCTATCTGAAATAAAGACAATTAAAAAAGAATAAACTCATTTGGACTTATAGGCTAGAAGTTGTGGCTTGTCCAAGTTTTAGTCAAAATCTGATTAAATTTGAATAATCCTGGGTGGGTGACGTCGAAGGCGTAAACAGGGAATACACCTCCAATCGTACCGCTTCGGGCACGAGTGCTGAGGCTGACGTTGGGCCCTGCCCGTTAGGAGATAGAGGGGGAGAGAGATCAGAGCGCGACGGCGCTTCGCTGGAGATTACGCTGGCGAGGCGTGGGTTTGGGGCTAAACTAGAGGGATAGAAACGAAGAGGGGTTCACGGCGCACCTACCCGTACCCGTGGCTTGCCGTGGGATGGCCGGAGCTGCTTGGAGTCGAGCTCGCAAGCGACGGTGGCGGACGGGACTTGCCGGTGAGGAAGAAGTCTATGGTGAGAGGCGGCTCCGAGGGCTCAGCAGCATCCAGGCAGCACCAGAGGATGCCCAATGCCACGCCCGAGAGGTTGGTCGAGCTCGAGGGGCACCGAAGCGAGGTGGCGGGGCTGTGGAGATCGCCGGAGTTCTCTGGTCGGGCTCGATGGCTAGACGCCTGCCCAACCGGGCTACAGTGTTCCTACGTGGTCGTGGCGGTGGTGAGGAGTGGTGTGAGGCTTGCAAGTGAGGAGAGGGGCTCTATATATAGCTGGAGTGAGAGGGGGTAACGTGGTGCCGCCAGAGTGCTCTGGAAGCCGGCGAACGGCGACGAAAGGCGCCAGTGCGAGGGGGCAAGGTTTTAGCGTCAAGGCAGAGGCTGTCCACGCTCGCGGACAAGAACAGGGAGCAGTGGAGAAGAAGACAAGGGCACGAGTGCATTGTGGCATTTGGCCGCGTCGTGCCCTTGCTCGCTGTGGCGTCTCCGCCGTCGGTGAGCACCAGGGAGGGGTCATGGATGATGGGTCGAGGCTGGTGGCGTGGCGCGACAGTCATCGGCGAGCTCTGGCTCGAGCACGCACCAATCAGAGGTGTTGGTGCTACCCAGAGCGCGTCGAACGTGTGCCAGACGCCGTGTCCTCACGCGGTCACCTCCCTGGCATGGTCAAAATGGTTCCTACGTGCGGCCAAACCATTTCTGGGCTAAAGTCCACGTAGTGTTTAGTCTAGAGGGGCTGAGGACACATCACCGGGCCGACCAGATTTGACGCAACCAACTTGGCAAGTTTCTGACCAGGAACTTGGTCGCCAAGTTTGGCTAGCTTCTAGATGGCCATTAGGGCTTATCTCCTGGGGTTAAAGGTTTCTTAAGAGGGTAACTAGCTTCAAGAAAAATCAGGGCCAAAAGATCAAGGAAAAATGTACTTGCTGTACAAACTGAAATTTTGGGCGAGAAGAGAAATTATTTGCTATAGCAAAAATATTACAAAACATCATGCAATATTTTTGCATGGGAAGTTGTGCCAATGTCCAAAGAATATTCAAGAATTATTTCAGATTTTTGGGAGCAATAAAAATGAGGGTTGCTTTGGAGCACTAGTTTCTGAAAAGAGTTTCAGAGAGGAAAATGAATATTTTTCTTTTATGAAAAATATTCATTTGATTATTTTGGGGGTTTAGCAGAGAAATAAGGTTGAATGAGAAGTAGATAGGTCACTTGGGTGAAAGTCTAGGGCATGCCCAAGTGACAAGTCCATTTGAATTGATTCCAAAAAAATCCAAATCAAGGCAAAGGCAAAAACCAAGTCCGGAAAAAGAGAGAAGGCAAAATCCAGGCTGTCACACTCCCCCTTAAAAATGTCAGCCAACTTAACAGTCAATGCGATGAAGCTATCCGGGCCCTTACGTCCGCATTGTGATGCATCGTCTTCTCCGTTGTAGTGCGACATGGGGAGTCCAATGGATTGGAGTGGCTGAACTTCCCGCATTATTTAAATCGCTATTACCCGAATAATGGACATTCCGGATTGGGCGAGTGTCTTAGTCTTGTCCAATAGCATCTGAACCTCCGCACTATATTCCTCCTCGTGGCTTCAGGGGCGCCAGCTGTGGCGCTTCCTTAATGGAGCATTGGAAAATGCGGGTAGGCCTCGTCGGATTGGGTCTGATAGTACGACATCTTCAATATAAAACCACTCTGAGGGCCACTCTTCGGATGCCTTCTTTGTGGTGCCGGATAGGTATCTTGTCCAAGCTATGCGCCACCCTTCGGCGCCACCCACCTCGAATATGGATCCCTTTTGGGAGCGAGGTACGAGGAAGAAAAAGCTTCCTCCATAATTCAAAATGGGCCTCGCAGCCTAGGAACAACTCGCAAGGAGCGACGAAGCCCGCGATGTGCAGAATAGAGCCTGGCGTAAGGTTGTGTAATTGGATGCCATAGTACTCGAGGAGACCTCGGAGGAAAGGATGGATTGGAAATCCGACGCGTCTTAAGTAGAAGGAAACGAAGCACACTCGCTCCCCTTTTGGAGCGTTTGGGAAATTTTCCACCAGGCCTTCGCCACTAAAGGAGGTTAATCATGCCCGAACGGGGACTAGATCCACAGGGGGGAGATATCCCTGCATCTGGAGCTTGGTCAGCTGGGCATGGGATACAGAACAACTCTACCAATCGCCTTTTTGCGGACCGTGGGGGCGGGAAGAAGAACTGGGAGCACTGGCCATGTTTGCGTGGTTTCTTGTGACAAGCTCTAAGGATTTTCTGCCTGGTGTGGAATGGCATCTGAGATTCAATCTCTTTAAATAGATGCTTTCCTTGCACGGCCCGGGTGTTCTGTGTAAAAATGCTTGGACCCTTCATATTCGTCTGCCACGTGGGAGCTGGAGCGGCGATGATGCAGAAGCCGAAGGATATAACATTTACTGTAAAGCCGAAGCCCGAAGACCGAAGATGTAGATCTGAGTACTGTCCTTTGGTTCAGACGCTTGAAAAATTCGGAGGAGGAACCCGCCTTGCAATGCCAAATACAATCTACGCGCCGGACACATCATGATTGAAGACTAGTTCGGGGGCTATTGACAGAGTCCTGGATTACAGGGTCCTCAGTCCTCTGGGCTATCCAACATGGGCTGGACTAATGGGCCGTGAAGATAAAAGATATAAGACTTTCCCCTGTGTCCAGATGGGACTCTCTTTGGCGTGGAAGGCAAGCTTAGCATGTGGATATGAAGATTCCTTTCTCTGTAAACCGACTCTGTACAAACCCTAGCCCCCTCTGGTGTCAATATAAACCAGAGGGTTTAGTCCGTAGAGGCAATCACAATCATAATCATATAGGCTAGACAATTAGGGTTTAGCCATTATGATATCATGGTAGATCAACTCTTGTAACCCCTATACTCATCAAAGTCAATCAAGCAGGACGTAGGGTATTACCTCCATCAAGAGGGCCCGAACCTGGGTAAACATCGTGTCCCTTGTCTCCTGTTACCAATGATCCTTAGACGCATAGTTCGGGACCCCCTACCCGAGATCTGCCGTTTTTGACCCGACAGCGTTGTCCCCCTGCCGAACCAACAAGGGGCCACCCGGTCCCATAGGTGGTCGCGGGAATCCCACGACACCCGGAGTCCCAAGGAAGAAGAAAATGCGTAAGTGAAGAGGTTAGTCAGCAAGGTCAGATTATTTGCACATTCTGAGTTCTCAATAATCAAAGTCATGGCCATCGTGATAAAGCGATGTATTCATCCCCTCTAGTCCAGAGTGACCCCTTCATGGTGTTACAACGGAGAGGACGACGCATCTCGTTACAGACGCAAGGACCCGGATACCCCAGCCAAACTGGCCCTAATCTTGGCCGATCTTTATAAGGGGCATAAAGAAGATTTCCCCCGTTTAAATTGTCGGGAAGGGTTTTCCATGTACAACCCCATTGAACGGGTAAGTTTTTGATTATCGGCGCTGTTCTACCTCATTATTGAGGCATGCTAATCAAATTGTCTTTGTTGTCTTAAAGCAGTCATGGAGGAAGGTAGTCGAGAACATTCATTTCCCCTCCCCACAGCCAGAGGATTATGCTCATAATGAAGACCCCGGCTTCCTATGGGATCCGTATATATAAACAGAGTTTGATGATGGAGTATTTTATCAAGCGAGCCTTGATGGTTCGGAAGTGGCAATTACGGCCGACTACCCACGCCTTTACCCTTTCTCCATCGTAAGTATTCGGAAAGCTTCCTCAAAAAGGAGCGCCTATTTGCACCTTATCCATCACATTAAACTATGCTTCATAGGATTGGCGCTCAGCAAGCCGCACTCCACCGAGATCGGCATCTAAGAAGGCACCCTCTAGGCAGGGCGATCATTCAAAATGAAAGGAAACCAGTAGCGCTGTCGAGCCCCCTCCTTCTTCAAAGAGGTATGTCCTTTGATATGTTCCTAAGCATGTGATCAGATTGTAAAACTTCTCCTCCACCTTTATTTTAGGAGGAGCACACGGCAAACCGTAGGTAAATGCCCTGCTAGCCGAGTATCAGCAAATCCGGCCCCGGGCTCGTCAATCAGGACGAGAGCTGATACAGTGCTAGATCTGCCCCCTCATGAGGATTCGAATGACGTATCCGTCACAAATTCTGAGGTGGAGAGCGTGATGAATCATTATCGACTAAAAGAGGCCATGCATGCTCCAATTTTTATTGAACAGGAGTTTACCGCCCTCAGCTCCGTGGATGCATACATCCGAGCCGCCCGGGACGGACATGCTGGAGTTACTCAACTATTTTCAAAGGATATGCAGGTATTGTTTGTGCCAATTTAATAGATATAGGCCAGTAGGCCTCGAGACTTGAAGCGGTTAGGCCAACCAATTTAAGGATTGTTATGACCTGCAGGTTCTTAGGGAGAAGAACAACACGCTATCCCAGGAGCTGAAAACAAGCCAGACGAAGTTGAATGCCGCCACCAGAGAGCTTGCGGATATGAGAAAAGCCACAATGACCACTGACCAAAAGAATAAACTCGAGGGGGAAAAGTATAAGCAAGCCGAAGATATAAAGAGCTTAAAGGCTCAGCTATCGGTCACGCAAAAAGAGAATAAGAAG
This sequence comes from Triticum urartu, assembly GCF_003073215.2. Taxonomy (NCBI): domain Eukaryota; kingdom Viridiplantae; phylum Streptophyta; class Magnoliopsida; order Poales; family Poaceae; genus Triticum; species Triticum urartu. Next base: position 320,479,500 of record NC_053027.1, on the reverse strand, counting down.
TTGAAAGGCGGCATATTCGGTATGACCTTCTGAACCATCCAAGGGACTCATAGTATCTCATAATTCAGATTGTCACAACTCTTTTGTTGCAGGTCTGCTAACCGGTCGGCCTGAAGAGGAAGTATCTAGATTTCGAGGCGACATGCTTAAGGAGTTGTCTGTGGTGCATGAGCGGGCCTGGGAAGCTATGAGAATTATGGCTAAGGCCCTATGGCCATCCGATGCCCCTCCAGAAAGTATGGAGGGGTTGGCGAACCTGTTCAAAGGTGCCTGACGCTGTTTCGAGCTATGGAAGGTGTCTGCATGCTGGGTAGGTGGACGAGAGGCGTGGGAGATGGTGAAAACACGCTACACCGGACTCGATCCGAATCATATGGCCTTAGTTGGACCCCAGGGACTAGATGGAAAAGAGTTTCCATGAACCTGGTATATGACCAACTGATGATAGCTGCGAAATATTCACAAGAAGACTGTAGTTTAAACAGTCTTATAGATGGCATGGACAAGGAGTAGGCGTTCGAGTCAATGTATCAATGTACGTTTATCATCGAACTTATCTCCAACCGAACATGTCAAAATTTGTCATCGCAGTCTTTCGGTTTCAACCTCCAAACCAGGAAGGTGGAGTGTTTTCGGATACCATGTTTAGAATGTAGGAAACATTCGTTATGTCCAGAATCCAGGCAATCCATTCATATTGCTCAAACAGACAAAATTTGTTCGGGGATTTATGTTGTATTACTTATTTAATGTAAGAAACATCTTCCAAGGAAAATAGTTCCATTAGTGGTTCCTTTCCTTGGGTTGGCATGTTTGATTATGCATGCCTAGGCTTTGATCCGAATTACGGGAAGCCTATCCCGTATTTGTTTTGAAGAGCTAAAAACGTAAGAAATCTGATGTTTGCTTGCCAACCAATTATTCTCTTAAGAACGCTAGATTTTGGCTTCACCCGTCTGATGTACAGGTCCGGTTTACCCAGTTGTAGCAATTGCAGAGGTGCTCCCTGGACACCCTAGCCAAACAATCGGGAACATAGGGTATAAACACAGGAGCGAGGCAACCCAGCATGGAAAAAACGTAAGTCATAGAGGTGCATATAATGGCAAAAAGTGTATAAAACCAACAACATAGACAATGTAAGCCACAAGCTTTTAGTAATAAGCTTCAACAAAGAAGCCCCCAGCCACAGTGGGGTGTATACATTTAAAGATGTGTACCCCTAATAGTTCGGCAGATCCGAACATACCATGGGATGTATATAAAAACGGAAAAACTAAAAAGAAGAGGAGAAAAAAGGAAACTAGAAAAAATAAAAAGGGTGCGGCGGAACTATCCGTAGAATCGTCGGAGGAGAGCAGCGTTCCATGGATTCGGCTCAAGGTGATTATCCGATGCATTACGAAGGTGGTAAGCTCCTCCTTTGAGAACTTCATCTATGATGAAGGGGCCCTCCCATCTTGGTTGAGATTATCCATCTTTTTATCTGGGAGGCGCAAAACGAGTTCGTGGACGTTATATGTCTTGGCCCGCACTTCTTTGCTTCGGTATCGCCTAGCTTGTTGTTGATAAAATGTGGAACGTGCTCGTGCAATATCATGCTCCTCTTCAAGGCCGCCTAGGTCGTCCTACCGATCGACCTCGGCTTCTCTCTCTTTGTACATGCGCACTTGAGGTCATTCATGAATAATGTCGCGGGGCAAGACAGCTTCTGGGCCGTACACCATGAAAAAAGGTGTGTATCCGGTCATTCTTTTAGGTGTAGTATGAAGCCCCCAGAGCACTGAATCAAGTTCCTTAACCCAGTGCTTATCTGACTCCCATAGGGGGCGCACCAGTATGGTTTTAATGCTGCTCATTATTAGTCCATTGCCCCGTTTAGCCTGACCGTTTGTTTGAGGGTGGTAGACGGATGCATAGCTGAGTTTAATGCCCAAGTTAGCACACCAGTTTTTCACCTCATTGGCTATAGAATTGGAGCCATTTTTAGTGATGATACTATGTGGGACACCATAACGGTGTACCACACTGGATATAAAGTCGATCACTGGCCCTGCTTCAGCCGTTTTTACTGGGTTGGTCTCTATCCGCTTAGTGAATTTATCCACCATAACCAGTAAATATTTCTTCTTGTGGCTTCCCCCTTTAAGGGGTTCGACCATGTCTAGCCCCCATACCGCGAAAGGCCAAGTGATGGGGATTGTTCTTAAGGCAGTGAGAGGCATATGACTTTGGTTGGCGAAAAGCTGACATCCCACGCAGCTGTGCACAAGGGCTCGTGCATCTGCTCGAGCTATTGGCCAGAACAAACCTGTCCAGAAAGCCTTGCTTGCGTGGGCTCGAGCTACGGCGTGATGGCCGCCTAGACCAGCATGTATTTCGTCCAAGAGTTGATGTCCCTCCTCTTTAGAGATGTGATACGTCAATTTTGCATCATGCTTTTATATAGATATTTATCACATTATGGATTGTTATTTCACTTTATATCACAATACTTATGGCTATTCTCTCTTATTTTACAAGGTTTATATAAGGAGGGAGAATGCCGCTAGCTGGAATTCTAGGATGGAAAAGGAGCAAATATTAGAGACCTATTCTACACAACTCCAAAAGTCCTAAAACTCCACGGAACGTCTTAAAATAAATAAAGAAAAATCCATGCCAAAGATGAAGGCCAGGGGGCCCACACCCTTCTCACGAGGCTGGGTGGCGCCCCCCCAGGGCGCGCCCCCCTACCTCGTGGGCCTCCTGGTGGCTCTTCAATGCCCATCTTCTCCTATATGAGGTCTTTCGATGAGAAAAAAAATAAGGAGGAACTTTTCGGGACGATACTCCGCCGCCACGAGGCGGAACCTTGGCGGATACAATCTAGAGCTCTAGCAGAGCTGTTCTGCCAGGGATACTTCCCTCCCGGAGGGGGAAATCATCACCATCATCATCGCCAACGCTCCTCTCATCGGGAGAGGGCAATCTCCATCAACATCTTCACTAGCACCATCTCATCTCCAAACCCTAGTTCATCTCTTGTATCCAATTCTTATCTCAAAGTCCGGGATTGGTGCTAGTAGGTTGCTAGTAGTGTTCATTACTCCTTGTAGTTGATGCTAGTTGGTTTAATTGGTGGAAGATCATATGTTCAGATCCTATATGCATATTATTACGCCGCTGATTATGAACATGAATATGCTTTGTGAGTAATTACGTTCGTTCCTGAGGACAAGGGAGAAGTCTTGCTATGAGTAGTCATGTGAATTTGGTATTCGTTTGATATTTTGATAACATGTATGTTATCTAGCCTCTAGTGGTGTTATGTGAACGTCGACTACATAACACTTCACCATTATTTGGGCCTAGAGGAAGGCATTGGGAAGTAATAAGCAGATGATGGGTTGCTAGAGTGACAGAAGCTTAAACCCTAGTTTATGCGTTACTTCATAAGGGGCTGATTTGGATCCACATGTTCCATGCTATGGTTAGGTTTACCTTAATACTTTTGTTGTAGTTGCGGATGCTTGCAATAGAGGTTAATCATAAGTGGGATGCTTGTTCAAGCAAGAACAGCACCCAAGCACCGGTCCACCCACATATCAAATTTTCAAAGTATCGAACGTGAATCATATGATCGTGATCAAAGCTAGCTTGACGACATTCCCATGTGTCCTCGGGAGCGATTTTCCTATTATAAGAGTTTGTTCCGGCTTGTCCTTTGCTACAAAAGGATTGGGCCACCTTGCTGCACTTTATTTACTTTTGTTACTTGTTGCTCGTTACAATTTATCCTATTACAAAACTATCTGTTACCACTTATTTCAGTACTTGCAGAGAATACCTTGTTGAAAACCGCTTATCATTTCCTTCTGCTCCTCGTTGGGTTCGACACTCTTACTTATCGAAAGGACTACGATAGATCCCCTATACTTGTGGGTCATCAAGACTCTTTTCTGGCGCCGTTGCCGGGGAGTGTAGTGCCTTTGGTAGGTGGAATTTGGTAAGGAAAAATTTATATAGTGTCCTGAAATTTACTGTCACTTGTTACTATGGAAAGTAATTCTCTGAGGGGCTTGTTAGGGGTATCTTCACCCCGTCCAGTAGAGAAAAGAGTTGCTCCTCAACCTACTAAACCTATTGAAAATGAAATTCCTTATGAGTATCCTTCGGGTATGATAGAAAAACTGCTAGCTGATCTTTTACAGGAGATGGAACAAAGCATCCTGATGAGCACTTAATATATGTGGATGAAGTTTGTGGATTATTTAAGCTTGCAGGTATACCCGATGATGTTGCTAAGAAGAAGGTCTTCCCTTTTTCTTTGAAGGGAGACGCATTGGTACGGTATAGGCAATGTGATGATATGAGATCATGGGACTATAAAAGATTGAAGTTGGAATTTCATCAAAAGTATTACCCTATGCATCTTGTTCATCGTGATCGCAATTATATATATAATTTCTGGCCTCGTGAAGGATAAAGCATCGCTCAAGATTGGGGGAGGCTTAAATCAATGTTATATTCATGCCCCAATCATGAGCTCCGGAGAGAAATAATTATGCAAAGTTTTTATGCTCGGCTTTCTGAAAACAATCGCAACATGCTCGATACTTCTTGTGCTGGCTCTTTTATGATGAAGACTATTGAATTCAGATGGAATTTATTGGATAGAATTAAATGCAACTCTGAAGATTGGGACCTCGACAAAGGTAAGGAGTCAGGTATGACACCTAAGTTTGATTATGTTAAATCTTTTATGGATACCGATATTTTCCGTAAGTTTAGCACTAAATATGGACTTGACTCTGAGATAGTAGCTTCTTTCTGTGAATCTTTTCCTACTTATGTTGATCTCCCTAAGCAGAAGTGGTTTAAATATCATCCTCCCATAGAAGTAAAAGTAGCTGCACCTATTAAAGTTGAAGAAAAGACTGTCACTTATAATGATCCTATTGTTCCTACTTCTTATGTTGAGAAACCACCTTTCCCTGTTAGAGTAAAGGATCATGCTAAAGCTTCAACTGTTGTTCGTAAAAGCAATATTAGAACTTATACACCTCCTGAGCAAGTTAAAGTATAACCTAATATTGCTATTGTTAAAGATCTCTTGTCTGATAATATTGATGGGCATGTTATTCAGTTCGAAGGTGAAACTGCTAGAATTGCTAAGCCTTGTGCTAAAGATAAACATAGACCTGTGGTAGGCATGCCTGTTATTTCTGTTAAAATAGGAGATCATTGTTATCATGGCTTATGTGATATGGGTGCTAGTGCTAGTGTTATACCACATACTTTATATGAAGAAATTAAGAATGAAATTGCACCTGCTGAGTTAGAAGATATTGATGTCACAATTAAACTTGCCAATAGAGATACTATTTCAGCAATGGGAATTCTTAGAGATGTTGAAGTCTTGTGTGGGAAAACTAAATATCCCACTGATTTTCTTGTTCTTGGTTCCCCACAAGATAGCTTTTGTCCCATTATATTTGGTATACCCTTCTTAAACACTGTCAATGCTTCCATACATTACACAAAGAATGTTGTTACTATTGGCTTGGATGATATGGTTCATGAGTTTAATTTCTCTAAATTTAGTAAACAACATCGTGAGGAAGAATTACCCAGTAAGGATGAGATTATTGGTCTTGCTTCTATTGTCGTACCTCCTAGTGATCCTTTAGAACACTATTTGCTAAACCATGAAAATGATATGTTCATGAATGAGAGAAGGGAAATAGATGAAGTACTCTTTAAATAGGAACCTATTCTGAAACACAATTTGCCTATTGAAATTCTAGGGGATCCTCCTCCACCCAAGGGTGATCCCGTGTTTGAGCTTAAACCTTTGCCTGATAATCTTAAATATGCTTATCTTGTTGAAAAGAAGATATACGCTGTTATTATTAGTGCTAACCTTTCAGAGCATGAAGAAGAAATATTATTGAAAACTCTGAAGAAGCATCGTTCTGCTATTGGATATACTCTTGATGATCTTAAGGGCAACAGTCCCACTCTATGTCAACATAAAATAAATTTGGAGGCAGATGCCAAACCAGTTCATGATCCTCAACGATGTCTGAATCCTAAAATGAAAGAAGTGGTAAGAAAAGAAATACTAAAGCTTTTGGAGGCAGGTATAATCTATCCCGTTGCTGATAGTGAGAGGGTAAGTCCTCTCCATTGTGTCCCTAAGAAAGGAGGTATTACTGTTGTTCCTAATGATAAAGATGAATTGATTCCATAAAGAATTATCACAGGTTATAGGATGGTAATTCATTTCCGCAAATTAAATAAAGCTACTAAGAAAGATCATTACCCCTTACCTTTTATTAATCAAATGCTATAAAGATTATGCAAACATACACACTATTGCTTTCTAGATGGTTATTCTGGTTTCTCTCAAATACCTGTGTCGGCTAAAGATCAATCAAAAACAACTTTTACATGCCCTTTTGGGACTTTTGCTTATAGACGTATGCCTTTTGGTTTATGTAATGCACCTGCTACCTTTCAAAGATGCATGATGGCTATATTCTCTGACTTTTGTGAAAAGATTTGTGAGGTTTTCATGGACGAATTTTCCGTCTATGGTTCCTCTTTTGACGATTGCTTGAGCAATCTTGATCGAGTTTTGCAGAGATGTGAAGAAACTAATCTTGTCTTGAATTGGGAAAAGTGCCACTTTATGGTTAATGAAGGTATTGTCTTGGGGCACAAAGTTTCTGAAAGAGGTTTTGAAGTTGATAAAGCCAAGGTTGATGGTATTGAAAACATGCCATGTCCCAAGGACATCAAAGTTATAAGAAGTTTCCTTGGTCATGCCGGATTTTACAGGAGGTTCATTAGGGACTTCTCAAAAATTTCTCGGCCTCTGACTAATTTATTGCAGATATACCATTTGTCTTTGATGATGATTGTGCAGAAGCATTTGAAGTACTTAAGAAAGCATTAGTCTCTGCACCTGTTGTTCAACCACCTGATTGGAATTTACCCTTTGAAATTATGTGTGATGCTAGTGATTATGCTATAGGTGCTATTCTAGGGCAAAGAGTTGATAAGAAATTAAATGTTATCCATTATGCTAGTAAGACTCTAGACAATGCTCAAAGAAATTATGCTACTACTGAAAAAGAGCTTTTAGCAGTTGTATTTTCTTGTGATAAGTTCAGATCTTATATTGTTGATTCTAAAGTAACTATTCACACTGATCATGCTGCAATTAAATATCTTATGGAAAAGAAAGATGCTAAACCTAGACTTATTAGATGGGTTCTCTTGCTACAAGAATTTGATTTGAATATTGTTGATAGAAAGGGAGTTGAGAACCCCGTTGCAGACAACTTGTCTAGGTTAGAAAATATTCTTGATGACTCACTACCTATTAATGATATTTTTACCGATGAACAATTAAATGTTATAAGTACTTCTCGTAGTACTCCATGGTATGCTGGTTATGCTAATTATATTGTTGCTAAATTTATACCACCTAGCTTCACATACCAACAAAAGAAAAAGTTCTTCTATGATTTGAGACGTTACTTTTGGGATGACCCACATCTTTATAAATAAGGAGTAGATGGTGTTATTAGACGTTGTGTACCTGAGCATGAACAGGAATAGATCCTATGCAAGTGTCATTCCGAGTCTTATGGAGGACACCACGCTGGAGATAGAACTGCACATAAGGTATTGCAATCTGGTTTTTATTGGCCTACTCTCTTCAAGGATGCCCATAAGTTTGTCTTGTCTTGCGATGAATGTCAAAGAATTGGTAATATTGGTAGACGTCATGAAATGCCTATGAATTATTCTCTTGTAATTGAACTGTTTGATGTTTGGGGCATTGATTATATGGGACCTTTTCCTGCCTCTAATGGATACACACATATTCTAGTTGCTGTCGATTATGTTACTAAGTGGGTAGAAGCTATTCCAACTAGTAGTGCTGATCATAACACTTCTATTAAAATGCTTAAGGAAGTTATTTTCCCGAGGTTTGGGGTCCCTAGATATTTAATGACTGATGGTGGTTCACACTTTATTCATGGTGCTTTCTGTAAAATGCTTGCTAAATATGACGTTAATCATAGAATTGCATCTCCTTATCACCCTCAGTCTAGTGGTCAAGTAGAGTTGAGGAATAGAGAGCTCAAATTAATTTTGCAAAAGACTGTTAATAGGTATAGAATGAATTGGACTAAGAAACTTGATGATGCATTATGGGCTTATAGAACTGCATATAAAAATCATATGGGTATGTCTCTGTATAAAATGGTTTATGGAAAAGCATGTCACTTACCTCTCGAACTAGAACATAAGGCATATTGGGCTATTAAAGAGCTCAACTATGATTTTAAACTTGCCGATGAGAAGAGGTTATTTGATATTAGCTCACTTGATGAATTGAGAACCCAAGCTTATGAGAATGCCAAGTTGTTTAAAGAAAAAGTTAAAAGATGGCATGACAAAAGGATACAAAAGCGTGAGTTTAATGTAGGTGATTATGTATTGCTATACAACTCTCGTTTAAGATTTTTTGCAGGAAAGCTTCTCTCTAAATGGGAAGGCCCCTATGTTATCGAAGAGGTCTATCGTTCCGGTGCCATGAAGATCAACAACTTCGAGGGCACAAATCCGAAGGTGGTAAATGGTCAAAGAATTAAACATTATATCTCAGGTAATCCCATAAATGTTGAAACCAATATTATTGAAACTGTAACCCCGGAGGAATACATAAGGGACACTTTCCGGAACGTTTCAGACTCCGAAAAGGAATATGTATGTGGTACGGTAAGTAAACCGACTCCAAAACAATTTTTAAGGCAATATTTCTCCGTTTTGGAATATTTAGAAAAATAGAAAAATAAGTAGCAGTCCGGGAAGGACACGAGGGTGGTGGGCGCGCCCTACCCCTGGGCGCGCCCCCTACCTCGTGAGCACCTCGTGTGCCTTCCAGACTCTGTTTTCTTACACAATACGTATTTTGGTCGGTAAAAATTCATTATATATTCTCCCGAAGGTTTTGACTCCTGTATCATGCAAACCTCCTCTGTTCTTGTTTCGAGCTGTTTTCTGTCAGGGTTTTCCAGGCTAGGCATCATGTCGTTTCTCTCCTCCAACAATGGTGACAACGATGCTTGGCTAATGAAGATAGATCTAAAGAGGGAAGAACCCACGAGGGTCAACAAGGATGAAAGGATCAAGAAGGCCACAGAGGATCAAGCTCCAGCAGCAAAAGACACCCTTCAAATTGATCATAACCTTCTTACCCCAACTGAGATCGAAGGTTTCAATATGATTGAGTTAGCTCGTGTTCAAAACAAGTATCTCACACAAGAAAATATTTTGTTGAAGGAGCATATTGTTGCACTCAAGGGCATTATTCGCAAGCTGGAGGACCTCTTACGCTCGATGTGCGATTATCCGTCACCGCCACCTTCTTAACCAACCAAGAAGAATTGAGTATATGGGTATGGGCACTCCCCTTGGCAACTGCCAACCTTGAGGGAGGTGCCCCGGTATCATATCACAATCACAACTTCTATCTTTACCGTTTTTCTTAGTTCAATCCTATTAGTAGTATCTTGATCTAGTAGAATAAAGTTTATGGCATGATCTAGTTTTGAGTTTTGCTTTATGATTTCTCTATGTAATCGAGTCCGTGAGCTATATATAATAAATATTAGTGTTGAGTCAAGGGCTTGATTATTTTGCATGGTCTTGGGTGAATAAAAGAAAAAAAGGGAATAAAAAGAAACAGAAAGTTCATATTGATCTTATTGAGAGTAATGACTTCACATAGAAAGAGTATGATGATTAAAAGTTGTTGGGAGTTGGCAGACATAGCTTTGGTCATTGTTGCAATTAATAGGAAGTAATAAGGAAAGATAGGTTTTCACATATAGATATATTATCATTGACATCTTTTATGATTGGGAGCACTCATTAAAATATGACATGCTAAAGAGTCGATGTTGGACAAGGAAGACAACGTAATGAGTTATGTATTTCTTATATCTGAGATAAAGTATGTTGTCATGGATCCTCTAACTTGTTGAGCTTGCCTTTCCCCCTCATGCTAGCCAAATTTTCAGCACCGAGTAGAAATACTACTTGTGCTTCAAATATCCTTAAACCAGTTTTGCCATGAGAGTCCACCATATCTACCTATGGATTGAGTAAGATCCTTCAAGTAAGTTGTCATCGGTGCAAAGCAATAAAAATTGCTCTAAATATGTATGATTGATTGGTGTGGGAGAAATAAGCTTTATACGATCTTGTGATGTGAAAGTAATAAAAGCGACGGACTGCATAATAAAGGTTCATATCACAAGGGGCAATATAAAGTGACATTCTTTCGCATTGAGATTTTATACATTCAACCATAAAAGCGCGTGGCAACCTCTGCTTCCCTCTGCGAAGGGCCTATCCTTTATTATTATCTTCTACCTTATGCAAGAGTCATGGTGATCTTCACCTTTTCTTTTTCATTTTATCCTTTGGCAAGCTCAGCATGTTGGAAAGAACATGATATATATATATATATATATCTAACTGGATGTAGGGGAGCATGAACCATTATTGTTGACATTACCCTTGAGGTAAAAGGTTGTGGGGCAAAACTATAAGCCCCTATCTTTCTCGGTGTCCGATTAAAACTCTGTAACCACAAGTATCGCGTGAGTGTTAGAAATTATGGAGGACTAAATGATAGTTGAGTATGTGGACTTGCTTTTTAGCTCTGACATAGACTCTTTCTGATGTTATGATAAATTGCAATTGCTTCAATGACTGAGATTATAGTTTGTCGGAGCCCAATAAGGTTTATGATTTATACTTTTGCATTGTGAATAGATCATCACTTGAACATAAGTAATCATATGACAAAATCTATATATGTTGCTGTTATGAGAATAATCATGATGCCTTCATGTCCGTATTTTATTTTTATCGATGCCTCTACCTCTAAACATGAGGACATATTTATTGTTATCGGCTTTTCGCTTGAGGACAAGTGAGGTCTAAGCTTGGGGGAGTTGATACGTCCATTTTGCATTATGCTTTTATATCGATATTTATCGCATTATGGACTATTATTTCACTTTATATCACAATACTTATGGCTATTCTCTCTTATTTTACAAGGTTTACATCAGGAGGGAGAATGCCGACAGCTGGAATTCTGGGCTAGAAAAGGAGCAAATATTAGAGACCTATTCTGCGCAACTCCAAAAGTCCAGAAACTCCACGGAACATCTTAAAAGAAATAAAGAAAAATCCACACCAAAGATGAAGGCCAGGGTGCCCACACCCTTCTCACGAGGGTGGGGACGCCCCCCCTAGGGCGCGCCCCCTACCTCATGGGCCCCCTGGTGGCTCTCCAATGCCCATCTTCTCCTATATGAGGTCTTTCGATGAGAAAAAATAAGGAGGAACTTTTCGGGACGAGACTCCGCCGCCACGAGGCGGAACCTTGGCGGATCCAATCTAGAGCTCCGGCAGATCTGTTCTGCCGGGGATACTTCCCTCCCAGAGGGGGAAATCATCACCATCGTCATCACCAACGCTCCTCTCATCAGAGAAGGCAATCTCCATCAACATCTTCACCAGCACCATCTTATCTCCAAACCCTAGTTCATCTCTTGTATCCAATTCTTGTCTCAAAGTCCGGGATTGGTGCTAGTAGTGTAGATTACTCCTTGTAGTTGATGCTAGTTGGTTTAATTGGTGGAAGATCATATGTTCAGATCCTATATGCATATTATTACCCCTCTGATTGGTTTAGTTGGTTTAATTGGTGAACATGAATATGCTTTGTGAGTAATTACGTTCGTTCCTGAGGACAAGGGAGAAGTCTTGCTATGAGTAGTCATGTGAATTTGGTAGTCGTTGGATATTTTGATAAGATGTATGTTGTCTAGCCTCTAGTGGTGTTATGTGAATGTCGACTACATAACACTTCACCATTATTTGGGCCTAGAGGAAGGCATTGGGAAGTAATAAGTAGATGATGGGTTGCTATAGTGACAGAAGATTAAACCCTAGTTTATGCGTTGCTTCGTAAGGGGCTGATTTGGATCCACATGTTTCATGCTATGGTTAGGTTTACCTTAATACTTTTGTTGTAGTTGTGGATGCTTGCAATAGAGGTTAATCATAAGTGGGATGCTTGTTCAAGTAAGAACAGCACCCAAGCACCGGTCCGCCCACATATCAAATTATCAAAGTATCGAACGCGAATCATATGATCGTGATGAAAGCTAGCTTGACGATATTCCCATGTGTCCTCGGGAGCGCTTTTCCTATTATAAGATTTTGTTCTGGCTTGTCCTTTGCTACAAAAGGATTGGGCTACCTTGCTGCACTTTATTTACTTTTGTTACTTGTTGCTCGTTATAATTTATCCTATTACAAAACTATCTGTTACCACTTATTTCAGTACTTGCAGAGAATACCTTGCTGAAAACCACTTATCATTTCCTTTTGCTCCTCATTGGGTTCGACACTCTTACTTATCGAAAGGACTACGATAGATCCCCTATACTCGTGGGTCATCAAGATGCACCTTTGGAGGATTCCAGTAGTGCTTTTCTTGTACAGTTCACCTTCATGAACTTTATAGGCTTTAGAACATCGAACTATGCGATGGGCCTCATTCTGATAATTGGGAAGCTACTGCCTATTAAGGTAGGCCAGGAAGTGTTCGGTCCATGGAGCAATAATGCCCATGATTTCATGAGCAAAGGGTGTTATTTCGGTATCCGAACCCCCGACGATATCTGTATTGTATTCGGCTGCTGGGGGCATGATCAGGTTCGGGGTGGTGTGTCAGATTCAGGGTTCTGCAGACCCTTTCGAAGTTCGAACACTGGGTGCGTGCGAAGAATTCGTCCACCCCAACCTGCCTACTCACCGATCCCATGGCCTAACTCAACAAACGCAATGAACAAGAGATGCAGCAGTCTACCTAGGTTCGGGCCACCTTGCGGTGTAAAACCCTTCTCCTGCTTTATGGTGGATTGGCCTCGAGGGGCTGAGGATGAACTAGTATAGTGGAGAACAACCTAAGGAGGAGAGGTGTTCTTGCACTCGATGAGCCGATGGGTGTGAGGATGATCTAAATGATTCGTCCCCCTCTATGGTGGTGGCTAAGTCATATTTATAGTGGCCTTGGTCCTCTTCCCAAATGTAAGGCAGGAAGGGATCCCACAACGGCCAAATTCAAAGGGAGACAACTAGTACATGCTATCTTGACAAAAGTAGTCTTTGCCTGCAAAAGCTCCTGGTCGTGACGCCGCGGAGGGCTCTGCAATGACCTCCGTCCTGCCATCCTGGAGGTCTTGGTCTTGTTGCCTCAGAATGGTAACCTTTTGCTGATCCCTCGGGACTCCGCGCCTACGCTTGCCTCCTTAGCACCAAAGAGGAAACTGGTACACTGCGCCCGCCGACGCCCGCCTGGCCTTGATCGTCATGGCTCATGTCATATGAACCTCGCGAGGTGCACCTTCCATTGATATCTCCGCTCCTTGGGAGCCAGCACATGGAGGCCGCCCCCCAGGGAGGTCTTGGTGTCATCCGCCTCACGAGGCTTGGCCCCTTGCGAGGGTCTTGAGTTGTCGATGCTCAAGCTTGGTCGTACCAGGCCGCTGACAGAGCCACGCCGTGGGCCGCAGGCAGGCAAGTCTGGGTACCCCGTTCCTAGAACGCCGACGTAGCCCCCGGGCCCAAGGCATGCTCGTACATGGCTTCGAGGCGAAGCCACAGAGCAAGTGCGGAGCACCACGGCCCCTAACCGCCTGCGGCCTTGGTCGACACGTGGCGATTGATAGGACGTGGGTGCCTCCGCTTCCCCATGCTACCTCGGCAACCGTCCTTCCTTGGTAAAAAGGCTGGCACCAGCTGTAGAGCTTTCATTGCCTTCCTTCGTCTTGCTCTAGATCCCCTTGTCCTTTTGCCCAAAAAACCTCTAGGTCCACCGAAACTCATCCCAAATCCGTCACCGATGGCCGCCCACAAGGCGAAAACCTCCGCCATGGCCGGGCGTCAAGTGGTTCGAGCCAACCCTGAGAGCGTCCATCATCGCCAGGAGAAGCACCTCACCACCGCGCTCCAACTGACGGCCGACAGCAAGTACATGGGGAGAGAGACGGTGCTCCTGTCCGGCTCTACCAAGCTGGAGACCTTGGGCGGCACGTTCTACCCCTTATTCCAGCATAGCGTCTTCGCGGGGCTGGTCCCCCCTTTCTTTGACTTCTTCTACGTCGTTCTTCGCCACTACAAGCTCCACGCCCTCCATCTTCACCCCGACTCCATCCTCCTCCTATCAATCTTTGCTTTTTTACTTTGAGGCATTTCTGGGGGTAATGCCTTTCGTGGCGCTGCTCCACCACTTCTTCTACCTTTGAATTAATGGCACCCAGTGCTAGGGGTGCGTCACCTTCATCGCGGCCAACGGCAGCAACGCGACCTTGCGGGCCAGGAAGAAGGTGGAAGATTTCAGGAACAAGTGGATCTTCATGGATGCCAAGCGCTCTCGCCCCCGGCTGGTGTTGCCGACCTCGCAGTGAATGCCACTGGAAGGGTGGGTTCACGAGAAGCTCATGATGTCGCTTGAAGCTACGTCGGTATTTCCCCAAATAGGAAGGGATGATGCAGCACAACGGCGGTAGGTATTTCCCTCAGATGTGAAACCAAGGTTATCGAACTAGTACGAGAACCAAGCAAGACAATGTAAACAACACCTGCACACAAATAACAACCTATCACAACCCGACGTGTTAAAGGGGTTGTCAGTCCCTTCCCGGGTACGGCGCCTCAAGATAGGCAAATGGACGTGAGGTAAATTTGCAGTGGATTTATAGATCGAACACCAAATAAATAAATGAGAATAAATTGCAACAAAGTATTATTGGGTTTTTGGATCAATAGATCTAGAAATAAACGCAAAGGAAAATAGATCGCGAAAGCAAATAATATGAGAAAGAGACCCGGGGGCCGTAGGTTTCACTAGTGGCTTTTCTCAAGAGAAATAGCAAATGGTGGGTGAACAAATTACTGTTGGTCAAATGATAGAACTTCAAATACTCATGATGATATCCAGGCAATGATCATTACATAGGCATCACGTCCAAGATTGTAGACCGACTCCTGCCTGCATCTACACTATTACTCCACACATCGACCGCTATCCAGCATGTATCTAGTGTATTAAGTTCATGCAGAAACGGAGTAATGCAATAAGAACGATGACATGATGTAGACAAGATCTATCTATGTAGAGATAGACTCCATCGTTTTTTCCTTAGTAGCAACGATACATACGTGTCTGTTCCCCTTCTGTCATTGGGATCAAGCATCATAAGATCAAACCCACTACAAAGCACCTCTACCCATTGCAAGATAAACAAATCAAGTTGGCCAAACAAAACCCAAATATCGTAGAAGATATACAAGGCTATAATATGATGCATAAAAGAGATCAAAGAAACTCAAATACTTTCATGGATATAAAAAGAGATAGATCTGATCATAAACTCAAAGTTCATTGATCCCATCAAACACACCGCAAAAGAGTTACATCGTATGGATCTCCAAGAGACCATTGTATTGAGAATCAAGAGATGGAGAGGAAGCCATCTAGCTACTAACTACGGACCCGACGGTCTATAAAGAACTACTCACGCATCATCGGAGAGGCACCAATGGAGGTGGTGAACCCCATCAAAGATGGTGTCTAGATTGGATCTGGTGGTTCTGGACTCTGCGGCGGCTGGATCAATATTTCGTCGACTCCCCTAGGGTTTTGGGAATATTGGGGTATTTATAGAGCAAAGAGGCGGTCCAGGGGGCACCCGAAGTGGGCACAACCCACTAGGGCACACCTAGGCCTCCTGGTGCGCCCTGGTGGGTTTGCTCCTCTCGGGGAACCCCCCCCCCCCCAGGCACAACCAGGGGTCTCCGTAAAGTTTCGTGGCATTTGGACTCCATTTGATATTGTTTTTTGCGATGTAAAAAACGTGGAAAAACAACAACTGGCACATAGCACTATGTCAATAGGTTAGTACCAAAAAATGATATAAAATGATATAAAATGACTATAAAATGATTATAAAACATCCAAGATTGATAATATAACAGCATGGAACAATCAAAAATTATAGATACGTTGGAGACGTATCAGCATCCCTGAGCTTAACTCCTACTCGTCCTCGAGTAGGGAAGTGAGAAAAATAGATTTTTTTATGTGGAATGTTGCCTAACATGTCATATCATATTTCTTTCTATATAGCATGGACATTTGGACTTTTATATTGTTCAAAGCAATAGTCTAGTTTTGACATGATAATTTAAATACTCAAGCATATCAACAAGCAACCATGTCTTTCAAAATATCAATCATAAATAAGCTATCCCTAGCCCATCATGCTCAACCATTGATCCATTCATGAAACACACTCACATATTAGCTACGTCCAATACTCAAGCACGATCATATTGCCTCCTAGTTGGTGCTTTTATAAGAGAAGATGGAGAATCAAATTCAAAATAAAAATAACACAAAGTAAAAGAAAGGCCCTTCATAGAGGGAAGTAGTGATTTGTAGAGGTGCCAGAGCTCAAAGCGAAAAACATAGAGATAAAAACATTTTGGGAGGTGTATCCATCCCACCAACGAAAATGACTTAGAGTTCCCAATACTTTTCATGCTTACATATATCATACGCGGTTCCCAAACAGAAAATAAAGCTTATTCATTTTTCCACCATACTTTCACTTTCCATGGCTAACCGTATCCACGGGTGCCCTCCATACCAATACTTTCCAAGGAATTTATTATTGACAACATAAAGTAAATTCATTTTTTTCATTTCGGGACTACGCATCCATAATACCTTTGCCTTACTCTCGTGCAATGACAAGTGAATAAACAGTCACCTTGAGAATAACACATCTAGCATGGAAAATATTATCCACCCCTCACCGCTCCGCGAGCGAAACAAACACACAAAAGAGAAGTTTATTTTTGAAAATTAGAGATGACACATGCAAATTTGTTTAGAACGGCAAAAAAATACGGCATATATGTAGATATAGTGGACTCATGTGGCAAAACTGGTTTAAAGGTTTTTGGATGCACAAGTAGTGATCATACTAAGTGCAAAATAAAGGCTAGCAAAAGATTGAGAAGCGACCAACCAAAAAATGAATTATCTCATAAGCGAGCATTAAGAATAACTAACACCGAATAATGCACCATAACTAGGATATAATTTCATTGCATAACTATTGACTTTCATGCTTGCATAGGGAATCACAAACCTTAACACCAATATTCTTACTAAAGCATAATTACTCATCAAGATGACTCACATATCACATCATCATATCTCAAAACTATTACTAAGAATCAAGTTTATTTTGTCCAATGATCTTCACAAAAGTTTTTATTATATCCTTCTTGGATATCTATCAGTTTGTGACTAATTTTCATGTGTTGCTTTTGACAAGCTCAAACAAATATAAGTGAAGATCATGAGCATAATTTTTCATTCTCTCAAATTAATTTAAGTGAAGCAAGAGAGAATTTCTTGAAAATTTTACTAACTCTCAAATAAATCTAAGTGAAGAGAGAGAGCATTTCTTCAAAAAATACTAAGCACACCATGCTCAAAAAGATATAAGTGAAGCACTAGAACAAGTCCATAGGTCATAAAAATTTAAGTGAAGCAAAGAGAGCAATTCTAACAAGTCATGACATAATTTTGGCTCTCTCAAATAGGTGTGTCCAGCAAGGGATCAAGACTTAAAACACAAAATAAAACAAGAAAAGACTCATATCATACAAGATGCTCCAAGCAAAACACATTGTATGTGACGATTTAAAATATAGCTTCGAGTAAAATAGCGATGGTCGTTAGAAGAAAGAGAGGATGCTACTCGGAGGCATCCCCAAGCTTAGTTGGTTGCTCATTTTTGGATATTAGCTTGGGATGCCAGGGCATCCACAAGCTTAGGATCTTCTAGTCCTTATTCCTTCATCCATCGTAAGATAACCCAAAACTTGAAAACTTCAATCACACAAAACTCAACAAAAACCTTCGTGTGATCCATTAGTATAAGAATAATAAATCACTACTATAAGTTTTGTATCAAACCAATTCATATTTTGTTCTTGAATTATATCTACTTTATTCCAACTTCTATATGGCAAAAACTCATCAAAGAAAACCATCGATCCATCAAAATAAGCACACAACACAAAGAAAACATAATTTGTCAAAACAGAACAGTCTGTAGCAATCTGACTATTTCGAATACTTCTGTAAGTCCAAAAATTCTCAAAAATTAGGATGGACTGAGAAATTTGTATATTGATCTACTGCAAGTGGAATGGGTATTTTATCGCTCTCTGATAAAAAATAAGAATTATTTTCGTGAGCGCAAACTTTTCTGTTTTTCAGCAAGATCAAACAATTATCACCCAAGAAGATCCTAAAGGCTTTACTTGGCACAAACACTAATTAAAACATAAAGAACACAATTATAACAATAGCATAATTGTGCTAACACTCAAGAACAAGAAGTAAAAAGAAGAAATAAATTTTATTCATTGGGTTGCCTCCCAACAAGCGCTATAGTTTCACGCCCTTAGCTAGGCATAAAGCAAGGATCTAAGTTTTGTCATCTTTAGTTCGAAATCCATAAGATGCCCTCATGATTGATTCATATGGTGCCCTAATTCTTGTTCTAGGAAAGTGCTCCATACCATGCCTCAAAGGAAATTGGAAATTAATATTACCGTCTTTCATATCAATCACGGCACCAATAATGCATAAAAACGGTCTCCTAAGAATAATTGGACAAGACAGATTGCAATCAATATCAAGAACAATAAAATCTATGGGCACATAATTCCTATTGTCAAGAATAATAAAATCATTAATTCTTCCCATAGGCTTTTTAATAGTAGAATCCGCCAAGTGCAAATTCAAAGAACAAGATTTAAGATCGGTAAGACCAAGCACATCACATAAAGATTTTAGAATAGTAGAAACACTAGCACCCAAGTCACACAAAGCAAAACACTCATAATTTTAAATCTTGACTTTGATAGTGGTCCCACTCATCATGCAATTTTCTAGGAATTGAAACTTCTAATTCACATTTTTCTTCAAAAGCTTTCATCATAGCATCAACAATATGTTTTGTAAAAGCTTTATTTTGTTCATAAGCATGGGGTGAATTTATCATGGATTACAACAAAGAAATACAATCCATAAAAGAGCAAATATCATAATTAAAGTCTTTGTAATCCAAAAGATTGGGCACATCACTAGCTAAAGTTTTGACCTCTTCAAACCCACTTTTATCAATTTTCTCAACAAGATTTTCACCCTCCGAATCATTGGTACACCTTCTACATAAAGTTGACTCTTATCTAGTCCCTTTTTCATCAATATTAACTTTACTAAACAAGGAATCAATAGAAGACACACCAATCATTTTTAGATCTTCATCACTTTTGCGAAAGAAATCACTAGAAAATGCTTTTTCTAAAAATTATCTTTTAGCTCTAAGCATAGCGGTTCTTTTCTTACTTTCATCCATAGAAACATAAAGAGCTTTAATTGATTCATCAACCTTAGGCACAAAATTTTCCATGTTGAGATTTTCCACATCATGAGCAATTCTATCAACACTTCTAGACAAATCATCAATCTTACTCAACTTTTCTTCTATGGAAGTGTTGAAAACTTTTTGCATATTTATAAATTCTTCAATATTGTTCTCAAGATCATTGGTGTTCCTATTATTATTATAAGATTTATTTCCATAGGAATTACCATAATTATTAGAGGAATTACTAGGAAAAGGCCTAGTATTAAAATTACCTGTATAAGCATTTTTATTGAAATTATTTCGGGAAATAGAATTCACATCTATGGCATCACTATTTTGCTCAATCATAGTAGACAAAGGTATATCATTAAAATCAATCGGAGCACTTCTACTAGCAACCAATTTCACAAGAGCATTAACGTTTTCACTCAAAGAAGAAATTTCTTCAACCGAATTAACTTTTTGAGTAGTAGGACCCCTTTCGGTATGCCATTGCGAATAATTTGCCATAATATTATCAAGAAATTTGGTGGCTTCACCCAAAGTAATTTCCATAAAAGCACCACCCATGACGGAATCTAAAAGATTACGAGAAACAACATTCAACCCCGCATAAAAAATTTGTACGATCATCCAAAGATTTAACCCATGAGTTGGGCAATTCCTTAGCATCATTTTCATCCTTTCCCAAGACTGTGCAAGATGCTCATGTTCAAGTTGCTTGAAAATCATGATCTGGGTTCTAAGGGAAATAATTTTTGCGGGCAAAAAATACTTAGTGCTAAAAGCATCTTTGCACTTATTCCAAGAATCGATACTATTGCATGGTAAAGAAGAGAACCAATTTTTTGCAGAATCACACAAAGAAAACGGAAATAGTTTCATCTTGACCACATCATTCTCCACATCTTTTTTCTTTTGCATATCGGATAATTCCTTGAAGGTATTAAGATGTGACGCGACATCCTCATTAGAAGTACTGGAAAATTGGTCTTTCATAACAAGATTCAGCAAAGCAGTATTAATATCACAAGTCTCCGCACTAGTGGTGGGAGGAGCAAGCGGAGTGCCGATTAAATCATTGTTGTTGGTATTTGATAAATCACATAACTTGGTGTTCTCTTGAGTCATGATGACCGGACAACAAGATTGCACTAAAAAATAGATCCGGCAAGAAAACGGCGAATGAAAAAAGAGGGGTGAATAAAACTGTAAATTTTTATGAAGTGGGAGAGAGGAAAACGAGAGGCAAATGGAAATAATGTAAATTCGGAAGAGATTAGATTTGTAATTAGGAACCTGGTATATGTTGAAGATCCTCCCCGGCAACGGCGCGAGAAATTCCTTTTGATGTCGCTTGAAGCTATGTAGGTATTTCCCCAAAGAAGAAGGGATGATGCAGCATAGCAGCGATAGGTATTTCCCTCAGATGTGAAACCAAGGTTATCTAACTAGCAGGAGAACCAAGCAACACAACGTAAACAACACCTGCACACAAATAACAACTTCTTGCAACCAGACATGTTAAAGGGGATGTCAATCCCTTCCGGGGTACGGCACCTCAAGATAGGCAAACAGACGTGAGGTAAATTTGTAGTAGATTGATAGATCGAACACCAAATAAATAAATCAGAATAAATTGCAGCAAAGTATTTTTGGGTTTTAGGATTAATAGATTTGAAAATAAACGCAAAAGAAAATATAATATGAAAGCAAATAATATGAGAAAGAGACCCGGGGGCCGTAGGTTTCACTAGTGGCTTCTCTCGAGAAAAATAGCAAACGGCGGGTGAACAAATTACTGTTGGGAAATTGATAGAACTTCAAATACTCATGAAGATATCCAGGCAACGATCACTACATAAGCATCACGTCCAAGATTAGTAGACCGACTCCTGCCTGCATCTACTACTATTACTCCACACATCGACCGCTATCGAGCATGTATCTAGTGTATTATGTTCATGGAGAAATGGAGTAATGCAATAAGAACGATGACATGATTTAGACAAGATCTATCTATGTAGAGATAGACCCCATCGTTTTATCCTTAGTAGCAATGATACATATGTGTCGGTTCCCCTTCTGTCACTAGGATCAAGCACCGTAAGATCGAACCCACTAAAAGCAGCTCTTCCCATTGCAAAATAAATAGATCAAGTTGGCCAAACAAAACCCAAATATCGAAGAAGAAATACGAGGATATAAGCAATAATGCATAAAAGATATCAAAGAAACTCAAATACTTTCATGGATATAAAAAGAGATAGATCTGGTCATAAACTCAAAGTTCATTGATCCCAACAAACACACAGCAAAAGAGTTACATCATATGGATCTCCAAGAGACCATTGTATTGATAATCAAGAGAGAGAGAGGAAACCATCTAGCTACTAACTATGGACCCGTAGGTCTATAAAGTACTACGCATGCATCATCGGAGAGGAACCAATGGAGGTGGTGAACCCCATCCGAGTTGGTGTCTAGATTGGATATGGTAGTTCTGGAGTCTGCGATGACTGGATCAATATTTCATTGACTCCCCTAGGTGTTTGGGAATATTGGGGTATTAATAGAGCAAAGAGGCAGTCCGGGGGGCTCTCAAGGTGGGCACAACCCACAAAGGAGAGCCTTGGCCTCCTAGCACGCCCTGGTGGTTTGTGCTCCCCTCAGGGCACCCCCAGGTGCAGCTAGGGCCCGTTGTATTCCATTTGGCCCATAAAAATTCTCCGTAAAGTTTCCTGGCATTTGGACTCTATTTGATATTGATTTTCTATGATGTAAAAAACAAGGAAAAAACACCAACTGGCACTTGGCACTATGTCAATAGGTTAGTACCAAAAAAGAAATAAAATGACTATAAAATGATTATAAAACATCCATGATTGATAATATAACAGCATGGAACAATCAAAAATTATAGATACATTGGAGACGTATTATGTCACCGATCCCAGGACTGAGCTGGTGCTGTAGAAGATGATGGCAGACTTGAGGGCTGACGATCTGAAGGCGAAGAAGCTGAGAGGGGCCATGATCGTCAAGGAATTCCTGACGCAACACCTAGCTCCGCTCCAGGCGTGCTCGCGCCCCCTATGGAAGCTCACAGGCATAGAAGACGACCTCTGGCTGCATCCGGATGACTTGTCCAAGGAGGAGCTAGACAAGATCGTGCGCTCCCTGCTCGGGAAGGATGAGGGCAGCCCCCCAGACTCCCATCTCCCACTGTATTGCCGCCCGAATGGGCAGAAGATCGCCGATGCCATGCCCGTCTTTGATGAGTGCGGGCTCGTTCTTTTGGAGCCCTCCCGGCTCCTGGGCTCCCCGGTGCCGGTGTCCTCCGGCGAGTCCGACCAAGTGGAGGGGGTGGATTCGGAGGCGACCTGGGAAGGGGCGGGGGAGACCTCACCCCCATGACAGACCGGTATCCTCCGCAATCTTTCTCACGATAACGATGTCGGCGAGCACCAAGTCCAGGAGTCTCCACGTCCCTTCGGGGTCACCACGAGGTCCAGGGGCACCCCTCTGAGGAAGCTGGAGCAAGGGGTCCTAAAGAAGATCAGGTAGGCGCTGATTCCCCGAGGTGACGCCCCTGCCTCGTTGCCAGCCGCCACCATTACAAAGCCGGTCGTGCGCCCGCCTGCCCTGGAGGGCACGACGGCTCCCATGCCCATGCCACTCGTGGGGCTCGCACTTCTGAAGAGGCCGAGGGATTACGTCTCCACGGACCAGTAAGTGTGTTGTCCTGTCTTGATTCCTTGATCTTGTCGTAGTGTCTTGATGCTTTCCTCTTGTACGACTAGGCAAATGCCGGTGGTGAAGAAGAAGAAGCAGTTGGCCAGGACCACCAAGGTCAAGCAGCCAGCCGCGGCCACGCCACCTCTAGCATGGAAAGACTGGGCCAGCTTGCGCGCTCCTGCAGCTGGGTCCTCCCCGCGAGGCTCGGAGACCCAACCTTGATACGTATCCAACGTATCTATAATTTTTTATTGCTCCATGCTATATAATCTACTGTTTTGGACTATATTGGGCTTTATTTACCACTTTTATATTATTTTTGGGACTAACCTATTAACCGGAGGCCGAGCCTAGAATTGCTGTTTTTTGCCTATTTCAGTGTTTCAGAAAAGCGGAATATCAAACGGAGTCCAAACGGAATAAAACCTTCGGAAACGTGATTTTCTCACCGAACGTGATCCAGGAGACTTGGACCCTACTGCAAGGGATCAAAGAGGTGGTCACGAGGGTGAGGGCGCGCCCCCTACCTCGTGGGCCCCTCAGTGCTCGATCGACGTACTCCTTCCTCCTATATATACACACGTACCCCAAACGATCAGAACAGGAGCCAAAAACCTAATTCCACTGCCGCAACTTTCTGTATCCATGAGATCCCATCTTAGGGCCTGTTCCGGAGCTCCGCCCGAAGAGGGCCGTCATCACGGAGGGCTTCTACATCATCCTAGCCCCTCCGATGAAGTGTGAGTAGTTTACCTCAGACCTTCAGGTCCATAGTTAGTAGCTAGATGGCTTCTTCTCTCTCTTTGAATCTCAATACAAAGTTCTCCCCCTCTCTTGTGGAGATCTATTCGATGTAATCTTGTTTTTGCGGTGTGTTTGTTGAGACAGATGAATTGTGGGTTTATGATCAAGTCTATCTATGAATAATATTTGAATCTTCTCTGAATTCTTTTATGCATGATTGGTTATCTTTGCAAGTCTCTTCGAATTATCCACTTGGTTTAGCCAACTAGATTGGCAGTTCTTGCCATGTGAGAAGTGCTTAGCTTTGGGTTTGATCTTGCGGTGTCCTTACCCAGTGACAGAAGGGGCAGCAAGGCACGTATTGTATCATGGCCATCGAGGATAACAAGATGGGGTTTATTTCATATTGCATGAATTTATCTCTCTACATCATGTCATCTTTCTTAAGGCGTTACTCTGTTTTTTAACTTAATACTCTAGATACATGCTGGATAGCGGTCGTTGAGTGGAGTAATAGTAGTAGATGCATAATCATTTTGATCTACTTGTCACGGACGTGATGCCTATATACATGATCATGCCTAGATATTCTCATAATTATGCTCAATTCTATCAATTGCTCAACAGTAATTTGTTCACCCACCGTAGAATACTTATGCTCTTGAGAGAAGCCACTAGTGAAACCTATGGCCCCCGGGTCTATTCTCATCATATCAATCTCCATCACTTTTATATTGCTTTGCTATTTACTTTTCCTTTACTTTTTACTTTGCATCTTTATATCGAAAATACCAAAAATATTCTATCTATCAGATCTCACTCTCGTAAGTGACCGTGAAGGGCTTGACAACCCCTAATCGCGTTGGTTGCGAGTAGCTATCGCTTTGTGCAGGTACGAGGGACTTGAGCGTGGGCTCCTACTGGATTGATACCTTGGTTCTCAAAAACTGAGGGAAATACTTACGCTACTCTGCTGCATCATCCCTTCCTCTTCGGGGAAAACCAACGCAAGCTCAAGACGTAGCAAGAAGGATTTCTGGCGCCATTGCTGGGGAGTCTACGCAAAAAGTCGTATACCAAGTACCCATCACAATCCCTATCCCTTGCATTACATTATTTGCCATTTGCCTCTCGTTTTCCTCTCCCCCCAATTCACCCTTGCCATTTTATTCGCCCTCTCTCTCTATCCTCCCTCTCTATTTGCCTCTTTTGTCCGCTTGCTTTTTGTTTGCCCATGTGTTAGATTGCTTGTTTGTCGCGATGGCTCAAGATACTACCAAATTGTGTGATTTCACCAATACCAATAATAATGATTTCCTTAGCACTCCGATTGCTCCTATTACCGATGCTGAATCTTGTGAAATTAATACTGCTTTGTTGAATCTTGTTATGAAAGATAAATTCGCCGGCCTTCCTAGTGAAGATGCCGCTACTCATCTGAATAGCTTGGTTGATTTATGTGATATGCAAAAGAAAAAAGATGTCAATAATGATGTCTTTAAATTGAAGCTATTTCCTTTTTCGCTTAGAGATCGTGCTAAAGCTTGGTTTTCGTCTTTGCCTAAGAATAGTATTGATTCATGGAACAAATGCAAAGATGCTTTTATCTCTAAGTATTTTCCTCCCGCTAAGATCATCTCTCTTAGAAACGATATTATGAACTTTAAGCAACTTGATCATGAACATGTTGCACAAGCTTGGGAGAGAATGAAATTAATGATACGTAATTTCCCTACTCATGGTTTGAATTTGTGGAT
The DNA here is from genome assembly GCF_003073215.2 of Triticum urartu. Classification (NCBI taxonomy): domain Eukaryota; kingdom Viridiplantae; phylum Streptophyta; class Magnoliopsida; order Poales; family Poaceae; genus Triticum; species Triticum urartu. Next base: position 320,453,651 of record NC_053027.1, on the reverse strand, counting down.
GATTATACAAATTGTTTATGCTAGATTGAATTTTGCTTCTAGAAATCTTTTAGATTCGGCCGCGGGAGGCACTTTTATGGAAATCACTTTAGGAGATGCTACTAAACTCCTAGATAATATTATGGTTAATTATTCTCAATGGCATTCTAAAAGAACTTCTAATAAAAAAGTGCATGCAATAGAATAAATTAATGTGTTGAGTGGAAAGATGGATGAACTTATGAAATTATTTGCTACTAAGAGTGTTTCTTCTGATCCTAATGATATGCCTTTGTCTACTTTGATTGAGAATAATAATGAATCTATGGATGTGAATTTTGTTGGTAGGAATAATTTTGGTAACAACACTTATAGAGGGAATTTTAATCCTAGGCCATATCCTAGTAATCCTTCTAATAATTATGGGAATTCCTACAACAACTCTTATGTAAATTATAATAAGATGCCCTCTGATTTTGAATCTAATATTAAAGAATTTATTTCTTCGCAAAAGAATTTTAATGCTATGATTGAAGAAAAATTGCTTAAGATTGATGATTTGGCTAGGAACGTTGATAGAATTGCTCTTGATGTTGATGCTTTGAAACTTAGATCTATTCCACCTAAGCATGATATTAATGAGTCTCTAAAAGCCATGAGAATTTCAATTGATGAGTGTAAGAAAGAACCGCTAGGATGCGTGCCAAAGATGCCTTTATTAAAGCATGTTCTTCCAATTCCTATGAAAATCAAGATGAAGATCTAAAAGTTATTGATGTGTCTCCAATTAAATCTTTATTTTGCAATATGAATCTTGATGAAACTGAATATGATCTTCCTTTACCTAGAAGGCGTTCTAAAAATTCGGAGTGTTTAGATCTTAATGATGAAATTGATGAAAGTGGGATGAAGAAATAAAAATCTAGATGTTGCTAAACCCACTATATTGGATTTCAAGGAATTTAATTATGAAAATTGCTCTTTATTGATTGTATTTCCTTGTTGCAATCCGTGCTAAATTCTCCACATGCTTATAGTCGAAATAAAGCCTTCACCGAACATATTGTTGATGCCTTGATGCAATCTTATGAAGAAAAACTTGAGTTGAAAGTTTCTATCCCTAGAAAACTCTATGATGAGTGGGAACCAACTATTAAAATTAAAATTAAAGATCATGAGTTTTATGCTTTGTGTGATTTGGGTGCTAGTGTCTCTACTATTCCCAAGACTTTGTGATTACTAGATTTCCGTAATTTTGATTGATTGACTCTCTAAACTTGCATTCTTGCGATTCCCACTATTAAGAAATATGGGGAAGAAGATTAATGATGTTCTTATTGTTGCAAATAGATTATGTGCCCGTAGATTTTCATTTTTCTTGATATAGATTTGCAATCCTTTCTTGCCCTATTATTCTTGGTAGAACTTTCCTTAGAACGGTGGTGCGATTATTGATATGAAGGAAGGGAATATTAGATTTCAATTTCCATTAAAAAAGGGAATGGAACACTTTCCAAGAAAGAAAATAAAATTGCCTTATGAAACTATCATGAGAGCCACTTATGGATTGCCTACCAAAGATGGCAATACCTAGATCTATCCTCGCTTTTAGGCCTAGCTAGGGGAGTTAAACGATAGCGCTTGTTGGGAGGCAACCCAATTTTATATTTATTCCTTGCTTTTTGATCCTGCTTAGTAATAAATAAATTATTTATCCTCTGTTTTGGTTGTGTTTTTTGTGTTTAATTAGTGTTTGTGCCAAGTAGAACCGTTGGGAAGACTTGGGGAAAGTTTTGTTGAACTTGCTGTAAAAAACAGAAACTTTAGCGCTCACGAGAACTGCTGTCATTTTTATTTGGAGAGAGATATTTAGTTAATTATTTTTTCATATGATTAATAGATAAATTCCTCACGTCCAGAAATTTATTTTAGAATTTTTGGGGTTCCAGATCTTGCGCTAGCTACAGATTACTACAGACTGTTCTGTTTTTGACAGATTCTGTTTTTCGTGTGTTGTTTGCTTATTTTGATGAATCTATGGCTAGTAAAATAGTTTATAATCCATAGAGAAGTTGGAATACAGTAGGTTTAACACCAATATAAATAAATAATGAGTTCATTACAGTACCTTGAAGTGGTCTTTTGTTTTCTTTCGCTAACGGAGCTCACGAGTTTTCTTCCTTGAGTTTTGTTTTGTGAAGTTTTCAAGTTTTGGGTGAATTCTTGTGATGGATTATGGAAAAAGGAGTGGCAAGAGCCTCAGCTTGGGGATTCCCATGGCACCCCCAAGATAATCCAAGGACACCAAAAAGTCAAAGCTTGGGGATGCCCCAAGGCATCCCCTCTTTCGTCCACTTCCATCGGTAATTTACTTGGAGGTATATTTTTATTCACCAACATGATATGTGTTTTGCTTGGAGCGTCTTGTATTATTTGTGTCCTTGTTTGTAGTATGCCACAATCATCCTTCTGTACAACCTTTTGAGAGAGCCATACATGGAAATTAAAATTTGATAGAACACTCTATGTGCTTCACTTATATCTTTCGAGCTAGATAATTTTGCTCTATGTGCTTCACTTATATCTTTTGAGCTAGACAATTTTGCTCTATGTGCTTCACTTAGATCTTTTAGAGCATGGTGGTGGATTCATTTTAAAGAAACTATTTGTGATGGCCTGGCTTATTAGGGATGATAGACTACTCATATAAATAAGGAATTCCTTCTTTTCCGGGAGCCCATTCAGACAGAACTTCAAAGTTTAGCGTGCTCAACTTGGAGTAGTGTCAGGATGGGTGACCGACCGGGAAGTTGCTCCCGGGTGCGCACGAGTGAGGAAAAAGTGCGCATAAAAGACTAGTATTGATCTATGGGGCCAGTCTAGATCCTGTCAGGAGTAACAACCACCGGCGGGTGTGTCCGGGGCGTTACAAGTTGGTATCAGAGCCGACCCTCGCAGTTACACGGATGGTTGTGGACAGGTGCGTGGTCATGTTGTTCATGACGTTTGTGACCCGTCGTGGCACCCGGCATGGCACATGTACCGGACTGGAAGCACAGACGTTTGTGCCAAGAGGGAACGTTCCTGTGGCCCGACGAGGACGTCGGTTCCTCTGAGTGGGGGTGTATGTGATGGCCTGGCTTATTAGGGATGATAGACTACTCATATCAATAAGGAATTCCTTCTTTTCCGGGAGCCCATTCGGACAGAACTCCAAAGTTAAGCGTGCTCAGCTTGGAGTAGTGTCAGGATGGGTGACCGACCGGGAAGTTTCTCCCGGGTGCTCATGAGTGAGGACAAAGTGCGCAGAAAAGACTAGTATTGATCTGTGGGGCCAGTCTAGATCCTTCCAGGAGTAACGACCACCGGCGGGTGTGTCCGGGGCCTCACACTATTGATATCTCATGCTTCACTTAAATTAATTTGAGAGTCTCTTAATAGCATGGTAATTTGCCTACTAATAATATGCTTGGTATTCAAGATTTGTGAAACTTTCTTTTGAGTGTCTTGAATACTAAGAAAAGATTGAAGCATGATAATTGTTTTGAGATATGGAGGTGATAATATTAAAGTCATGCTAGTTGAGTAGTTGTGAATTTAAAGAATACTTGTGTTGAAGTTTGTGATTCCCGTAGCATGCACGTATGGTGAACCGTTATGTGATGAAGTCGGAGCATGATTTATTTATTGATTGTCTTCCTTATGAGTGGCGGTCGGGGACGAGCGATGGTCTTTTCCTACCAATCTATCCCCCTAGGAGCATGCGCGTAATACTTTGCTTTGATAACTTCTAAATTTTTGCAATAAGTATATGAGTTCTTTATGACTAATGTTGAGTTCATGGATTATACGCACTCTCACCCTTCCACCCTTGCTAGCCTCTCTAATACCGCAACTTTCGCCGGTATCATACACCTACCATATACCTTCCTCAAAACAGCCACCATACCTACCTATTATGGCATTTCCATAGCCATTCCGAGATATATTGCCATGCAACTTTCCACCATCTAGTTCATCATGACACATCCATCATTGTCATATTCTTAGCATGATCATGTAGTTGACATAGTATTGTGGCAAAGCCACCGTTCATAATTCTTTCATACTTGTCACTCGTGATTCATTGCATATCCGCGTCGGAGGCATTCATATAGAGTCATACTTTTTTTAATCGAGTTGTAAGCATTGAGTTAAATACAATAGAAGTGTGATGATCATTCAATAGAGCATTGTCCAAAAGCAAGGCCATGAGAAAAAAAAGAAGGCCAAAAAGGGGCAATGCTACTATCCTTTTTTCCACACTTTGTGCTTAATAGCACCATGATATAGCGAGTTCTATATATTGTGCATCAAGTAGCACCATGTTTCTTCATTATAGAGAGTCTCATATGTTGTCACTTTCATATACTTAGTGGGAATTTTACGTTATAGAACTTGGCTTTGTATATTCCAATGATGGGCTTCCTCAAATTTCCCTAGTCTTTGTGAGCAAGCAAGTTGGATACACACCCACTAGTTTCTTTTGTTGAGCTTTCATACATTTATAGCTCTAGTGCATCGTTGCATGGCAATCCCTACTCACTCACATTGATATCTAATTGATGGCATCTCCATAGCCCGTTGATATGCCTAGTTGATGTGAGACTATCTTCTCCTTTTTCTTCTCCACAACCACCATTCTATTTCCACCTATAGTGCTATATCCATGGCTCACGCTCATGTATTGCGTGAAGATTGAAAAAGTTTTGAAAAGTTAGAGTATGAAACAATTGCTTGGCTTGTCATCGGGGTTGTGCATGATTTAAATACTTTGTGTGGGGGAAGATGGAGCATAGCCAGACTATATGATTTTGTAGGGATAACTTTTGGCCATGTTATTTTGAGAGACATAATTGCTTTGTTAGTATGCTTGAAGTAATTATTATTTCTATGTCAATATAAACTTTTGTTGAATCTTCTAATGAATATTCATACCACAATTAAAAAGATTTGCATTGAAAATTATGCAAAGTAGCACTCCGCATCAAAATTCTCTTTTATCATTACCTACTCGAGGACGAGCAAGGAATTAAGCTAAGCTTGGGGATGCCTGATACATCTCCAACGTATCTATAATTTTTGATTGCTCCATGCTATATTATCTACTGTTTTGGATTATATTGGGATTTATTTTCCACTTTTATATTATTTTTGGGACTAACCTATTAAGCGGAGGCCCAGCCCAGAATTGCTGTTTTTTTGCCTATTTTAGTGTTTCGGATAAACAGAATATCAAACGGAGTCCAAACGGAATAAAATCTTCGGAAATGTGATTTTCTCACCGAACGTGATCCAGGAGACTTGGACCCTACTGCAAGGGATCAAAGAGGTGGTCACGAGGGTGGGGGGCGCCCCCCCTAGGGCGTGCCCCCAGCCGCGTGGGCCCCTTGGTGTTCCACCGACGTACTCCTTCCTCCTATATATACACACGTACCCCGAAACAGTCAGAATAGGAGCCAAAAACCTAATTCCATTGCCGCAACTTTCTGTATCCACGAGATCCCATCTTGGGGCCTGTTCCGGAGCTCCGCCGGAAGAGGGTCGTCATCACGAAGGGCTTCTACATCATCCTAGCCCCTCCGATGAAGTGTGAGTAGTTTACCTCAGACCTTCGGGTCCATAGTTAGTAGCTAGATGGCTTCTTCTCTCTCTTTGAATCTCAATACAAAGTTCTCCCCCTCTCTTGTGGAGATCTATTCGATGTAATCTTCTTTCTGCGGTGTGTTTGTTGAGACCGATGAATTGTGGGTTTATGATCAAGTCTATCTATGAATAATATTTGAATCTTCTCGGAATTCTTTTATGCATGATTGGTTATCTTTGCAAGTCTCTTCGAATTATCCATTTGGTTTAGCCAACTAGATTGGTAGTTCTTGCCATGGGAGAGGTGCTTAGCTTTGGGTTCGATCTTGCTGTGTCCTTACCCAGTGACAGAAGGGGCAGCAAGGCACGTATTGTATCATTGCCATCGAGGATAACAAGATGGGATTTATTTCATATTGCATGAATTTATCTCTCTACATCATGTCATCTTGCTTAAGGCGTTACTCTGTTTTTAACTTAATACTCTAGATGCATGCTGGAGAGCGGTCGATGAGTGGAGTAATAGTAGTAGATGCAGAATCATTTCGATCTACTTGTCACGGACGTGATGCCTATATACATGATCATGCCTAGATATTCTCATAATTATGCTCAATTCTATCAGTTGCTCAAAAGTAATTTGTCCACCCACCGTAGAATATTTATGCTCTTGAGAGAAGCCACTAGTGAAACCTATGGCCCCCGGGTCTATTCTCATCATATCAATCTCCATCACTTTTATATTGCTTTGCTATTTACTTTTCCTTTACTTTTTACTTTGCATCTTTATATCGAAAATACCAAAAATATTCTATCTATCAGATCTCACTCTCGTAAGTGACCGTGAAGGGCTTGACAACCCCTAATCGCGTTGGTTGCGAGTAGCTATCGCTTTGTGCAGGTACGAGGGACTTGAGCGTGGGCTCCTACTGGATTGATACCTTGGTTCTCAAAAGCTGAGGGAAATACTTACGCTACTCTGCTGCATCATCCCTTCCTCTTCGAGGAAAACCAACGCAAGCTCAAGACGTAGCAGGCCTCAGGAGGATGTGATCTCCGCCGCCAAGCCGGCTGTAGGATCAAGAATAGGTGTCTAGAGGGGGTGATTAAACCCTCAACAAGAAAAAGTAGCAGTTTTAAATTTCTTTAAGTTAAGGTGGAGTTTTAGCACAAGTTTAAACATTCCCAACACATTTCAAGCAATCGTGGCAAGAGTATATGAGCAACGGAGAGTAAAGCTTGCAAGTTGCAAGAAAGTAAAGGGATGGGATTGGAGTGTGTAAACGCAATTGGAGACACGAAGATTTTTGGCATGGTTCTGATAGGTGGTTCTATCATACATCCACGTTGATGGAGACTTCAACCCACGAATGGTAACGGTTGCGCGAGTCCATGGAGGGCTCCACCCACGAAGGGTCCACAAAGAAGCAACCTTGTCTATCCCACCATGGCCATCGCCCACGAATAACTTGCCTCACATGGGTAGATCTTCATGAAGTAGGCAATCTCCTTGCCATCCCGTACAAACTCCTTGGTTCAACTCCACAATCTTGACGGTGGCTCCCAAGTGACACCTAACCAATCTAGGAAACACCACTCTCCAGAAGGTAATAGATGGTGTGTGGATGATGAACTCCTTGCTCTTGTGCTTCAAATGATAGTCTCCCCAACACTCAACTCACTCTCACATATTAGGATTTGGTGGAAAGATGATTTGAGTGGAAAGCAACTTGGGGAAGCCTAGAGATCAAGATTCTTGTGGTTGGAATAGAATATCTTGGTCTCAACACATGAGTAGGTGGTTCTCTCTTAGAAAATGTATTGTAGAAGTGTAAGAACGTTCTGATTGCTCGCTCCACTTATGAAGGTTGGGTGGAGGGGTATATATAGCCTCCACACAAAATCTAACTGTTACACACAATTTACCAAACTCGGTGAGACCGAATACACAAACTCGGTGGGACCGATATGGTCAACTCGGTGGGAGTGATGTGCTAGGGTTAGGGTAAAACCTCAACTTGGTTTGACCGATTACACAAACTCGGTGAGACCGATTTTGGTAATAAGGAAAATAGAGACTAGGTCTAGCAAACTCGATGGGTCCGATTGCTTATCTTCGTGAGACCGAGATAATTGTAATAGGCAACACAGAGTTTGCAAGCCCATCTCGGTGAGACCAAGATCCAACCGGTGGTACCTAATTGATTAGGGTTTCTGGCAGTGGCTATGTTAAGTGAACTCGGTGGCACCGGATAGATAAAATTGGTGGGGCCGAGTTTGATTTTTGGTTTGGGACATATGTGGAAATGAGAAAGCGGTTGAGGGATTTAGAGCATATCACTAAGCACTTTGAGAAAGCAAGCCATTAGGCAACACCTCATCCCCTTTTAATAGTATTGGCTTTTCCTATGGACTCAATGTGATCTTGGATCACTAAAATGAAAATGTAGAGTCTTGAGCTTTTGCCAATCCTGGTCCTTAGCTTCTTGAAGGGGTTCCACATCCTCTTGTTCATGCCACGCCTTCGTTGAACATTCTGAAATACACTAGATAAAAGTATTAGTCCAATAAGAGCTATGTTGACATTAATTACCAAAATCACCCAGGGAGCACTTGTGCTTTCAATCTCCCCCTTTTTGGTAATTGATGACAACATACATCAAAGCTTTAGATAAGGATATAGAGAATATCAAGTAAAGCTTTGGAAGGACATGTAACATGCATAGGCTCCCCCTACATGTATGCATTCATGTAAATATTGAATATAAGAGCATGTGAATGCATAAGCTTGACAGAGCAAGCAATGAGTCACATGTATCTTGGCTATATGCATCAGAGCAAATGATGTAGATACAGGAAATATACCTTCATGTTCATGAGTCCTTCTTGCAAACAATATGTACATCAGCAAGAGATCATCATGCACATGAGTGTGATGCATATACTTACCTTGTGGTGTTGAGGTAGCTTTGAAAGAGATGAACCTGAGTAAACAAGGTTAGATAACATAGAAACACCTATTGAACAGAGCAAGTAGTAAACCACAAGAGTACCAAGATTGGGATGACATGTAGAGAGTGAGTACTAGGTACCCTATGTGATATAGACATTTCCACAAAGAGGTAAAGATATGGAATGAATTCGAAGATTTCCTTCCCTTAGAAGTCTTTCTCCCCCTGAATCTTATATGGGATAATGGGAGAAGATAGGGAACGGAAAATCAGAGCAAACAAGAAAAGCATAACAACATAGTCATAACACATACCAGGCATCTAGGGTCTCTCTCCCTTTGATGTGATTGAGCACTCTCCCCCTTAGATGGGATTAAGCTTTGATGTGATCTCTCACCCCCTTTGACATCAATTTCCAAGAAGGGTCTTCTAGAATGTGAGTCAAATAGGTTTTCGTCCTTGAGTCACATAGCAAAGCCGCATATAGAATGTGATGCAGGTAGAGGACAAGAATCACTGAGTGGAGCTGGAAAAAATATGTAGGATGCAAATGACAAAGTGTTTCCTCAGCATGGAAATCGGTAACACCGAGTTGTTTTCTTCGGTGGCACCGAAATGGTTTGGTTGGACCAAAAGAGACATGCCGGTGTGTCTGAGTTCAACACAGAGAGAGAACAATTGTCATCTCAGCTCACTATGTAAATAAGATCTCACAAAGATTTGCAATGAATTGGATGCAGGGAATGCAAAAACGAATAGAGAAATTAAAGAAATCTAGATGAATTTTTTTATTAAAGAAGGGGAACAAATATGCAAGAGATAAATGCAAGAACTCAGACAAACACTAGAGAACTTCATCTAAAATTGGTCGGCGACAAAGTCACCTATGTTCGAGTATATTGACTAAGGAGTCAAGTGAGAACACTTGATCGTAGGTCATACTCATCGTTTAACCTCAAAATGGGGTTACCATTTTTCGTTTAAGCATTTTGATGTATTCACATCTTGTTGAGCTGCTTTGACCCATGACTTGGGGTAAAGCTTCTCTAACATGGAATGACATACCTTGGGTGGTGGTGTTGAACTTGATCATGTAGTTGAACTTGTGTAGGATGCTCAAAGTTGATGTAGCTCATCAAAGGTTGGGAGCACGGCTTGTAGTTTTGAGTTCATCTACCTATATGGGTTAGTCTTGCAAGGAAGAGCACTTGTGTATCCAAAATGACAATCATGAAATTTGATATCAAGTGAAATTTGATATAAATAAATTGTCAAAGGATATGTTGAAAGATTTCATGCTTCCTTTGTCTTCAACCACCATATTGTAGAGGCTTGGTGATGTAGAGATTGCTCAAGATGTGAGTGTTTTGCAAATATTGATGAATATTGGCATTTGGTATCCTAAGAGGTGTTTGAGATACTTTATCATCAAGCGGTTTGGTGAATATATCTGCCAATTGCTTATCGGTACGAACATGCTTAATATGAATGTCCCCTTTAGCAACATGATCTCGAATGAAATGATGACGAACTTCAATATGCTTAGTTCGAGAATGTTGCACGGGATTATGAGAAATCTTAATAGAACTTTCATTGTCGCAAAGCAATGGAACATGTTTCACATAGATCCCATAATCTTTAAGAGTTTGGGTCATCAAAAGTAATTGAGCACAACATGAACCGGCGGCAATGTATTCCGCTTCTGCGGTAGATAATGATACCGAGTTTTGTTTCTTATAGGACCAAGACACAAGAGATCTACCAAGAATTTGACATGTACCCGAAGTGGACTTTCTATCAACCTTGTCTCCGGCATACTCCGAGTCGAAATAGCCAACAATATCAAAAGAACACCTCTTAGGATACCAAATGCCAATATTTGGTGTATGATTAAGTATCTCACTATCCTTTTCACAACCTTAAGATGACATTCTTTGGGGGGCGCTTGATATCGTGCACACATGCACATACTTAGCATAATATCGGGACGGGAGGAACATAGATATGACAATGAACCGATCATAGAACGATAGACCTTTTGGTCAACCGGTTTGCCATCCTTAGTCAAGTCAAGATGTCCACTAGTAGGCCTGGGCGTATTCATACACTACAAAAAAAGACACATCCGTGACATTGTGGGCCTGTGACGCCTGGGTAATTAAGCTACAGTAATCCCCACTAATGATGCCACGTCACCTCGGTTACTGTGGATAAACTCGTGTTAGTTCGGAACCTAGTTCGAATTTCAAATTCAAAATCGAGCAAACAATAAAAGGTTTCAAATATTAAAAGTTAAATGTTCGGAGTGAACCAAATAATACATAGGTAATTATGGTGGAGAAACCAAACTTCGATAAAATGTTTAAAGGCCCTAAAACAAGTAAAACAATAGTGAAAACAATTATTTAAATACCTTTTGTAATTAATAAAATTTCAAACTAATTTATTTGCGGATTAGACTTTTGGTGACCATGGACTAAGTTGAAATACTAAATTAAATGCTACGTGTATATTTTAATAAAACTAAAATAATAGGAAACAAAACTAAAACAGAAAAGGTAAAATAAATAAAAAGTAAAAACAAAAGAAAAGAAAAGGGACCCCCACTGGGCCAACCGGCCCAGCTGACAGCCAGGCCAGCCCAACTGGCCCACTCGCACGGCCCAGCCGACCCCCACTCCTCCCTTATCCTCTCACCCCCACCCGAACCCTATGCACTCGCCCCCGCACTCCCCCCCCACGTCGTTTCCCCCTCCCGATCCAATCCGGATCGGGGACGAGACCCCCACTCGCCCCACCCCGCTCGCCCCCCTCGCTTCCCCCGATCTGGATCGGGGGAAAAGGCGCCCCGCCGCCGCCCGGAACCCCCGCCGGAGCCGCCCCGCCGCGGCCTGCCTCGTCGACGGCCACCTCGCCGGCGTGCCCGCTGCCTGAGGTCTCCGTGGACGCCACCATCGCCCCGCGTGCCTCGGCCTCCTCCTCGCCCCGTGCCGAGGCCGCCGTTCCAGCGCCGCGCCCCCCGACCTCGTCCGCCCGCCGCCCTCGTCGCCGGACCGCCCCGTCGCCGCCGAACGCCTCCTCGTCCTCCTCCTCGCCGGTCTTCCCCGACCGCCCCCGAGCCCACTGCCCCGTTGCCCTACTCCCCCCCGTGAGCTCCCCCCTTCGCCCTCCTCTCCCCCTAGGTCGCCTCGGCCGTCGCCGCTCGACGCGCTCCGGCGCCACCGTCGCCCGCGCCGGGCCGTCCCGCCCCCGGCCCCTCCCCGCTTCCCCGTGCGGCTCCCCTGCCGCGGCCGCCGCGCCCTTCCCTGGTCGCCTCGGCCACGTGCACCGGCACCACCGACCGCGCCCTCGACCCCGGCCCTCCCTCTCTCTCCGTCTCGCGCGCACTCGCCCTGACCGGCGTGCCTCCGCCCGCGCCGGCCTCGTCTTGCCCCGGACGGCGTCGCCCTCCGCCCGGCCATGCCCCGGTCCTCCTCGCCCGTCGATTTGGGCGAACGCCCAGTCGGGCGCCGCAACGCCCTGTGCCCGCTAGCCCCCCCCCCCCCGGGCCACTGCGGGGCCCCGCCCATAACGTTTTTAAAAAAAAGGAAATAAAAATAAAATAAAATAAATATAATTAATAAAAATAAAAATGATTTAATAAATATTAATTAATTAATTAATTAAGAAATTAATTAAGTTAATTAATCCGGTTTAATTAATTTAATTAACTAGTTAAGTTTAATTAAACTGTAATTAGATTAACCTAAACCCTAATTAACCTAATTAGAGGATGACAGGTGGGTCCCCCCTGGACCCACATGTCAGGTTGACCAAGTCAACTCTGTTGACTGCTGATGTTAGCATGACATCATGCTGATGTCATAAATCCATTTTGAATTAATTTAAATAATTAATTAAATTCCAAAAATTAATAAAATCTTTAGAAAATCATATCTTTTAATCCGTAACTCGGATTAAAATATTTTCAACATGAAAGTTGCTCAGAACGACAAGACGAATCCGGATACGCAGCCCGTTCGTCCGCCACGCATCCCTAGCATACCGAACAAGCAACTTTCCCCCTCCGGTTCATCTGTCCGAAAACGCGAAACACCGGGAATACTTTCCCGGATGTTTCCCCCCTTCACCGGTATCACCTATACCGCGTTAGAACATGTCTAGCTCTTGCCTATTGTCCTGTATGCACTTGCTTACTATGTATTTACTGTTTCTTCCCCCCTCTTCTCTTCGGTAGACCCCGACACTACCACTGATGCCACTGTGATCGACTACGGTGTTGACGACCCCTCTCTCTTGCCAGAGCAACCAGGCAAGCCCCCCCTTTGATCACCAGATATCGCCTACTCTTCTCTATACTGCTTGCATTAGAGTAGTGTAGCATGTTACTGCTTTCCGTTATTCCTATCCTGATGCATAGCCTGTCCTTGCTACTACTGTTGTTACCTTACCTGCAATCCTAATGCTTAGTATAGGATGCTAGTTTTTCATCAGTGGCCCTACATCCTTGTCCGTCTGCCATGCTATACTATCGGGCCGTGATCACTCGGGAGTTGATCATGGGTATATACTATATGCTTTATACATGATACATGTGGTGACTAAAGACGGGTCGGCTTTTGGCGCCCCATGAGTGGATCTTGAGGCGGAGCGACAGGGCAGGTTCCGACCACCTAGGAGAGAGGTGGGCCTGGCCCTGGTCGACGTTCGCGGATACTTAACACGCTTAACGAGATCTGGGTATTTGATCTGAGTTTGGCCATTTGGTCTATACGCACTAACCATCTACGCGGGAGTAGTTATGGGTATCCCGGCGTCGTGGTATCAGCCGAAGCCTTCGTGACGTCAGCGACTGAGTGGCGCGCGCCGGATTGGAACGTAAGCCTGCTCTTGTATTAAGGGGGCTAGTTCTGCTTCCGGCCGCGTACGCAACGTGCAGGTGTGCTAAGGGCGATGGGCCCAGACCCCTGTGCGCTTAGGTTTAGACCGGCGTGCTGACCTCTCTGTTGTGCCTAGGTGGGGCTGCGACGTGTTGATCTTCCGAGGCCGGGCATGACCCAGGAAAGTGTGTCCGGCCAAATGGGATCGAGCGTGTTGGGGTATGTGGTGCACCCCTGCAGGGAAGTTAATCTATTCGAATAGCCGTGATCTTCGGTAACAGGACGACTTGGAGTTGTACCTTGACCTTATGACAACTAGAACCGGATACTTAATAAAACACACCCTTCCAAGTGCCAGATACAACCGGTGATCGCTCTCTCACAGGGCGAACGAGGGGAGGATCATCGGTTAGGATTATGCTATGCGATGATACTTGGAGGACTTCAGTCTACTCTCTTCTACATGCTGCAAGACGGAGGCTGCCAGAAGCGTAGTCTTCGAAAGGACTAGCTATCCCCCCTTATTCCGGCTTTCTGCAGTTCAGTCCACATATAATAGCCTTATTCCAGTTGATACCAATGCATACATATGTAGTGTAGCTCCTTGCTTGCGAGTACTTTGGATGAGTACTCACGGTTGCTTTCTCCTCTTTTCCCCCCTTTCCCTTCTATCTGGTTGTCGCAACCAGATGCTGGAGTCCAGGAGCCAGACGCCACCGTCGACGACGACTCCTACTACACCGGAGGTGCCTACTACAACATGCAGGCCGCTGATGACGTTCAGGAGTAGTTTAGGAGGATCCCAGGCAGGAGGCCTGCGCCTCTTTCGATCTGTATCCCAGTTTGTGCTAGCCTTCTTAAGGCAAACTTTTTTAACTCATGTCTGTACTCAGATATTGTTGCTTCCGCTGACTCGTCTATGATCGAGTTCTTGTATTCGAGCCCTCGAGGCCCCTGGCTTGTAATATGATGCTTGTATGACTTATTTTATTTGTAGAGTTGTGTTGTGATATCTTCCCGTGAGTCCCTGATCTTGATCGTACACGTTTGCGTGTATGATTAGTGTACGATTAAATCGGGGGCGTCACAAGTTGGTATCAGAGCCGACTGCCTGTAGGAACCCCCCTTCCACACTCCTTGGCCGAAGTCGAGTCTAGACATTGCAAAACTTTTACTAACTTGGCTGTGTGCCTTACGGGCCCACGTCGCCATGGTGGTACTAGGATCTTTTATCTCCTCGACTACTCTGGGACTTCTGAACTCTCTTCTATTCGGGTTAAACGATTTTTACTAAAATCTAACTTTAGGTTCTCGAAAATACTTTCTCCCGGAGAGCCCCTTCAGTCCAGATGATCGCCGGCTGCACTAGAAGATTTCGAAGATACTCTCCGATATTCTCTCGAGACCTTGTGCCCATCTTTGCATTCCCTTCCACCGAAATATCCCTATGGATAAATACTTACACCTGTCGTTCTTACTTTTATTCCCATTGGGTCTTGTTATTACAAGATCTTGTTATTACAAGATGCCCCGAAGTTTTCTCTATTGTTCCGAGAATACTTCGTGCCTACTGCCTAGCAGTTCCTTGCCACATGAATACCCCTTCAAATAAATCCTCGCACTTGTCGAGTATCCGCTCATCCCTAGTTGTTCATGAGTTTCACAAAAGTCTTCAAAATAATATTCGATCTTCCGAAAATCCTCTGGAGCCTTTGGCTCTTGAAATTCTTGCTTGCTTGCATTATGGTTAGTCCCATAAGTCTCGTAGTCTTAATGACATTCCTTGTCATTATCATTTTGAGTCTGTTGACTCAATATGTTTGCGAATACACGCAATCATCATTGATCCTTATAAATTACTTCTCCAGCTAAGCTGCCATTCTTTTAACTAGAATTGGTTCTCGACCAATCCAATTGTCGTTGATTGTACCCTAAGGCTATTCAACTTATCCATCTCTAATCAGAGCATTGCTTCTGATCCCTTGATTTGGAGATCATAATTCCTTTGCATTTGACAATTGAGTTAGTCAGTTGTTTCTATAATTTGACCTCCTTGCACTCTTCTTCCTCTAGTTGAGTACCGATGCTCACGTCAGATCCCTTGTGGACCATCAGGTCCATTGTTGGATTTTATCCGTCAGCATCCTTCATATTCAATAACTTTGTGAGACCTTCCCCTGATGCATAATGCCTTTGGTAAATTGTATCCTTTCCTTTTGTCAACCATGCTCTGCTTTCGAGCTGGTAATATTTACTCTTGAAGCTTATGGTATACGTTCCTAAGATGCCTTGATGGGTTGAACGTATGCCCTCCTTAATATGTGTGAACTCGAAAATTTTCACGAGTCATACTCTTCCAGTGTTTTGCTAGATAAAGTTTAAACATTACAACTTCTCCGAAAAATGAGAAGTGAATGGAAGGTTATGCATTGAGGGAGTGGGAGTCGACATTGAACCTTTGTGTTCATGCCCATGGACACGATGTAGATCCTATCATGGAAGCTTCTTGAAATAATAACTATTCCTTTGGTATAAGTTCATCTTATATCTGGGATCTGGCCTTTTGCAATCGTGGTTCCGACCATGTTCTCTTTTAAATACCATTTCTCGTGCAAGATTAAGCACTTGTCTTCTGTAGAGCAATACCCCCAGTCCAACCTCTACTTTGGTCTGTCATCGAGTATTACCCCCCTGGTATCTCGAGATTATCATGGAACTGCATAACATCTTATGAGTTCTTCATCAAGTGCTACATTCCCACTAGTTCCAATTTTTTACGGGCTTTGAGTTATTAAACACTCAAAGACACCGATAACTGACTCGAGTCCGCATCGCGATTAAGCAACTCTTGTAACCCTCATTACTTATAAGTTTGAACTCAATCACGTCATTCCTAGCCTGATTGGCTATATCCTTGTCGTGCCGATCTTAACTGGGCTACCTGGTCCTTCTTCCCAGAGCGTAATTTTTACGATGAGCTAAGCTTACGTCGAATTTTCCTCATCATACCCTTTCACCTTAAGCAACAAGCTTGAGTTCGAGTTTGTGTCGTAACTGTGGTTCCAATAACCTTTCGCTTCACCATTAATTTGACTTGATGTCATCGCCGATCGATTACATCTTGAAATCTCTCGACAAAGTGTGTTGTGATCATCATCAATCTTATGAGCTCTTCCAGGATATCAAATGAGTTCATGATGAGAAATACCATCCTTGCCCTTGATGATCTGCGTTATCATCGACCTTTATTGCCTTCCCACCAACACAAGCTTGTTCGTGTTTGGTTATACCTTGAGTTCCTTGCTACCCAGCATTGTTCTTCTTTACCTTGGAGAATTACCACCTTTTATGTCAAGAACGTCGTGGGAATTGCTCCACCTCTTAGAAATTCTCAGTAAGATTATACTTTTCACCATCACCATTCTTCCTTGGTCCCCATGTTGTTTTTTTAACCGGGATACCAATATGCTGACGATGCTGCTTGGGTTCTGTACTTCTAGCAACCCTATTGCTTTGAAGTTAATGATCGACATTTCGATCTTAGACTGTTGGATATTGAATCGTCACTCTAACAGTGATCTTGCTACCTAAGGTCACGGTCACACCTTTAAACTAATGATTAATGGAGTATGTTTTCCTCGAGCATACAACATTATATCATTTGAATTGACAAGTGTCATCTTCTTGCTCACATTATTATGGAAATCCATCCGTTTGGAATTCTCAATGAATTGTCGCTGAGCCCGTCAGCCATCTCCTCATCCTCT
This sequence comes from Triticum urartu, assembly GCF_003073215.2. Classification (NCBI taxonomy): domain Eukaryota; kingdom Viridiplantae; phylum Streptophyta; class Magnoliopsida; order Poales; family Poaceae; genus Triticum; species Triticum urartu. The sequence goes on along the minus strand of NC_053027.1, from coordinate 320,436,449 downwards.
CCTTGGGTTAATGATGAACTCTTGTTAACGGAAATCACTTCATAGTTCATTTCCCGAGAATCTTACAGTGTCATCCCATCAATTTGTGTTGCACCTTTCTTCTCAGGTATCCTGAGCCTGAGGTATCCTGACACCAATCATACCTGAATCTCCGTCAGATATGATGGTTGGGACAACTTTCCAAGAGTTATGATGTTGATCCTTTGATGACCCGGTAACATGATGTCATGCCTAGCACCCCCCCCCCTCGGCTGGAGGACCTATCATTATAGATTCCTTTTCAGCAAGGTTATCCGTTCATCCATGAGGAAATTGTAAGACTTATTCTACTAGTTATTCCTGATGGATCCTTCGTGTTTCCAAAGTCTGATCTTCACCTGAAGACCATGTCAATGCTATCTCGAAGCATGTCAATGGTACTCTGATTTTCAACAGGAACATTTGAAGCACGATGCTAAATTTTATTTATCATTTATCCTAACACCGTTGTATGGGTAATATCATGAGATTCCTCCCCCCTTACCTAAAGAGTTTTCTACATTATATCCTGCCACGGATATCATGCTCTGCTTGTCCTTGGGAAGGATATATCCCTGAAATATGTGTTTAAACACATTTACCTTTCCATTGTTCTGTTTAATATGATAATCATATTTTACTTTCCATTGGTTGTTTGAACCTTTCTTGTGATCTATATGATCTAAGCAGCAATATTCTACTGCTTATGTAAACTCCCCGGTGTGCAATTCTGTCAGTAAGACCCTGTTACTATTATTGATGACATTCTGGTAGCCACCGATGGACGAGAACCTTGCCTATTGGTCCGCCTCGTTCAACGAGCAGGAAAGTGGTTCTCTTCGTCCCTCGCCCTTGGTACCAACGTTGATGCCGGCATAACTGACTTGGTACTCTCTGACATGCCTTGCTATCATGACCGTGAAAGATGTCACTGCTCCTATTAAAAAAAAACCACATGGTGGGCCCATAACCCACAGTTCCACAGGATCGAAACCTGACTGTCCTGCACACCCCCTATTCCCAAAGTTATTCCTCGCGTGTGGACTCGTATGTAATCCACGGGCCACTGTCCTAGTGGTCTATTCTGGTATCAGACGCAATACTTACTCTCGCTACTCTGAACCCCTTTCTCACACTGGTTCAGGCTTCGAGCAACTATCTATCCGCCTGGCGCCTATTATGGTACCTTCGTACCTTACTCTTGAGGTATTTCATATGTTCAACTCGAGAGATAATCTTATACTAATTCATGGGTTAACCCCAGATTGTTTCCCTCAAAAGCATTATGTCGTAGTGAGCTGCCCCTTATCTTTTCGTAAGTACGATGGAGTTCCCGAAGAAATGATGACAAGTTTATCATGATGCATCAGAATAAAGGATTGAAGACATCAACGAAAGGAATTAACTTCTTCGAAAAGATCCGTTAGAATATCGTAACCAGAACTTTCCCCTTACTCCCCTCTTAAATCTCGGGACGAGATTTCTTGTAGTGGAGGAGAATTGTGACGCCCGGGTAATTAAGCTACAGTAATCCCCACTAATGATGCCACGTCAACTCGGTTACTGTGGATAAACTCGCGTTAGTTCGGATCCTAGTTCGAATTTCAAATTCAAAATCGAGCAAACAATAAAAGTTTTCAAATATTAAAAGGTAAATGTTCGGAGTGAACCAAATAATACATAGGTAATTATGGTGGAGAAACCAAACTTCGATAAAATGTTTAAAGGCCCTAAAACAATTAAAACAATAGTGAAAACAATTATTTAAATACCTTTTGTAATTAATAAAATTTCAAACTAATTTATTTGCGGATTAGACTTTTGGTGACTATGGACTAAGTTGAAATACTAAATTAAATGCTACGTGTATATTTTAATAAAACTAAAATAATAGGAAACAAAACTAAAACAGAAAAGGTAAAATAAATAAAAAGTAAAAACAAAAGAAAACAAAAGGGACCCCCACTGGGCCAACCGGCCCAGCTGACAGCCAGGCCAGCCCAACTGGCCCACTCGCACGGCCCAGCCGACCCCCACTCCTCCCTTATCCTCTCACCCCCACCCGAACCCTATCCACTCGCCCCCGCACTCCCCCCCACGTCGTTTCCCCCTCCCGATCCAATCCGGAACGGGGACGAGACCCCCACCCGCCCCCCCCCCTCGCTCCCCCCGATCTGGATCGGGGGAAAAGGCGCCCCGCCGCCGCCCGGAACCCCCGCCGGAGCCGCCCCGCCGCGGCCTGCCTCGTCGACGGCCACCTCGCCGGCGTGCCCGCTGCCTGAGGTCTCCGTGGACGCCGCCATCGCCCCGCGTGCCTCGGCCTCCTCCTCGCCCCGTGCCGAGGCCGCCGTTCCAGCGCCGCGCCCCCCGACCTCGTCGCCCGCCGCCCTCGTCGCCGGACCGCCCCGTCGCCGCCGAACGCCTCCTCGTCCTCCTCCTCGCCGGTCTTCCCCGACCGCCCCCGAGCCCACTGCCCCGTTGCCCTACTCCCCCCCCCCCCGTGAGCTCCCCCCTTCGCCCTCCTCTCCCCCTAGGTCGCCTCGGCCGTCGCCGCTCGACGCGCTCCGGCGCCACCGTCGCCCGCGCCGGGCCGTCCCGCCCCCGGCCCCTCCCCGCTTCCCCGTGCGGCTCCCCTGCCGCGGCCGCCGCGGCCCCTTCCCCCCCTGGTCGCCTCGGCCACGTGCACCGGCAACCACCCGACCGCCGCCCTCGACCCCGGCCCTCCCTCTCTCCTCCGTCTCGCGCGCACTTCGCCCTGACCGGCGTGCCTCCCGCCCGCGGCCGGCCTCGTCTTGCCCCGGACGCGTCGCCCTCCGCCGGCCATTGCCCCGGTCCTCGCCCGTCGATTTGGGCGAACGCCCAGTCGGGCCGCCGCACGCCCTGCCCGCTAGCCCCCCCCCCCCCCGGGCCACTGACTAGGGGGCCCCGCCCCATAACGTTTTTTTAAAAAAAAAAGAAAAAGGAATTAAAAAAAATAAAATAAATATGATTAATAAAAATAAAAATGATTTAATAAAATTAATTATTAATTAATTAATTAATTAAGAAATTAATTAAGCTAATTAATCCGGTTTAATTAATTTAATTAACTAGTTAAGTTTAATTAAACTGTAATTAGATTAACCTAAACCCTAATTAACCTAATTAGAGGATGACAGGTGGGTCCCCCCTGGACCCACATGTCAGGTTGACCCAGTCAACCCCTGTTGACTGGTGACGTCAGCATGACATCATGCTGATGTCATAAATCCAAATTTTGAATTAAATTAAATAATTAATTAAATTCCAGAAATTAATAAAATCTTTAGAAAATCATATCTTTTAACCCGTAACTCGGATGAAAAAGTTTTATACATGAAAGTTGCTCAGAACGACGAGACGAATTCGGATACGCAACCCGTTCGCCCGCCACGCGTCCCTAGCATAGTGAACCTGCAACATTTCACCTCCGGTTCATCTGTCCGAAAACGCGAAACACCGGGGATACTTTCCCGGATGTTTCCCCCCCACACCGGTATCACCTCATACCGCGATAGGGCACCCCTAGCACCGCTACTTGTCATGTCATGCATCGCTATGCATCTGTTTGCTTAAATATTTATTGTTTCTCCCCCCTCTTCTCTCGCTAGACATCGAGACCGACGCCGCTGCTACCCAGTACGACTACGGAGTTGACGACCACTCTCTCTTGCCAGAGCAACCAGGCAAGCCCCCCCTTTGATCACCAGATATCGCCTACTCTTCTCTATACTGCTTGCATTAGAGTAGTGTAGCATGTTACTGCTTCCCGTTAATCCTATACTGATGCATAGCCTGTCCTTGCTACTACTGTTGTTACCTTACCTGCAATCCTAATGCTTAGTATAGGATGCTAGTTTTTCATCAGTGGCCCTACATCCTTGTCCGTCTGCCATGCTATACTATCGGGCCGTGATCACTCGGGAGTTGATCACGGGTATATACTATATACTTTATACATGATACATGTGGTGACTAAAGACGGGTCGGCTTGAGGAGCACCCGCGAGTGGATCTTTGAGGCGGAGCGACAGGGCAGGTTCCGACCACCTAGGAGAGAGGTGGGCCTGGCCCTGGTCGACGTTCGCGGATACTTAACACGCTTAACGAGATCTGGGTATTTGATCTGAGTTTGGCCATTTGGTCTATACGCACTAACCATCTACGCGGGAGTAGTTATGGGTATCCCGGCGTCGTGGTATCAGCCGAAGCCTTCGTGACGTCAGCGACTGAGTGGCGCGCGCCGGATTGGAACGTAAGCCTGCTCTTGTATTAAGGGGGCTAGTTCTGCTTCCGGCCGCGTACGCAACGTGCAGGTGTGCTAAGGGCGATGGGCCCAGACCCCTGTGCGCTTAGGTTTAGACCGGCGTGCTGACCTCTCTGTTGTGCCTAGGTGGGGCTGCGACGTGTTGATCTTCCGAGGCCGGGCATGACCCAGGAAAGTGTGTCCGGCCAAATGGGATCGAGCGTGTTGGGGTATGTGGTGCACCCCTGCAGGGAAGTTAATCTATTCGAATAGCCGTGATCTTCGGTAACATGACGACTTGGAGTTGTACCTTGACCTTATGACAACTAGAACCGGATACTAAATAAAACACACCGTTTCAAGTGCCAGATACAACCGGTGATCGCTCTCTCACAGGGCGACGAGGGGAGGATCATCGGGTAGGACTATTGCTATGCGATGATACTTGGAGGACTTCAGTCTACTCCCTTCTGCATGCTGCAAGACGGTGGCTGCCAGAAGCGTAGTCTTCGAAAGGATTAGCTATCCCCCTTCTTATTCTGGCTTTCTGCAGTTCAGTCCACCGATATGGCCTTTACACATTTACCCATGCATATGTAGTGTAGCTCCCTTGCTTGCGAGTACTTTGGAATGAGTACTCACGGTTGCTTTCTCCTTCTTTCCCTCTATCCCTTCTACCTGGTTGTCGCAACCAGATGTTGGAGCCCAGGAGCCAGACGCCACCTTCGATGACGACTCCCTACTACACCGGAGGTGCCTACTACTACGTGCTGCCCGCTGACGACGACCAGGAGTAGTTTAGGAGGATCCCAGGCAGGAGGCCTGCGTCTCTTTCGATCTGTATCCCAGTTTGTGCTCGCATTCTTAAGGCAAACTTGTTTAAATTATGTCTGTACTCAGATATTGTTGCTTCTGCTGACTCGTCTAGGATCGAGCTCTTGTATTCGAGCCCTCGAGGCCCCTGGCTTGTAATATGATGCTTGTATGACTTATTTTATTTGTAGAGTTGTGTTGTGATATCTTCCCGTGAGTCCCTAATCTTGATCGTACACGTTTGCGTGTATGATTAGTGTACGATTAAATCGGGGGCGTCACAGGGCCGAAAGAAAATTTTCTGTCATGCTTATCACACTTCTATGACGATAATTGTGACAAAACCCGGTATCATAATTGATGTGGCGGGCTTCTACTTCTATGACAAAAACACATGACAGAAAATGGGCTTTTCATTCTGGGTGGGCCGGAGACGCAGCTGCATGACATTCTTTGGGCCGTGCATGACAGAAAAAATAATGGTAGAAGCGAGGGCGAGGAAAATATCGAGGAGTTTCTGGTTATGGTGGGTGGTCGGGGTCGAGCGATGCATGGAGGTTTGCGTGTTTCTCTCATACACGTATGCGCGTGTGTGCGAGGAGTTGCACTCTAACTGAACCTGAGCGAGGCGTTGGTCTCTAACTGAACCCGAGTGATTGCACTAGCTACGTTACTGAACCCCGATTGATCCCTTGTTGTTAATTGAACCCAGGTGATTCCTTCGCTACTGTTGCTAACTAAAGCCGACCGATGCTGCCTCTGGATGAACAATGAGCATTGTTGGGGGGTGGATGAACAGTTCCCGGTGGGGGGTTGGATGAACAGGACCCCGTGGTAGTAGAGGTCATTGCCGCTGGATGAAAAGGACCCCGATCGAGCCGGTTGGGGGTGGATGAACAGGACCCCCTGGAGGGCTGGATGGACCTTGTGGAGGGCTAAATGAACATGACCACGTGGAGGGGTGGTTGAAGAGTAGCCGGTGGAGAGGGTTGGTTGAACAATAGCCGGTGGAGGAGCGGTGGAGGCTGGATGAACAGGAGCCCGTGGCTGAACAGTCGCAGGTGGAGGCTGGAGGAGGTCAACGGTGGATGAACAGTAGACCGTGGAAGCTGGAGGAGGTCGACGGTGGAGATGAGCAGTATCCCATGGAGTCTCGTTTTGCGGTACGCCACACCCCTCTCGATGAACAGGACCCCCATTTCGACCGTAGCACTCTAACACAAGTCTATTTACTCCATTTAGCGGTATGCCACACCCCTCCCAATCAACAGGACCCCGTTTTGACCGTAGGAGCTCCAAGAGAAGTCTGTTTCCTCCATTTTGCGGTACGCTAGACCCCTCCCGATGAATAGGATCCCGTTTCGACCTTGGCTAGTCGAACACAAGGCCGTTTCCTCCGTTCTGCGGTACGCCAGGCCTCATTTCGATCGGCTATTCCGTCCAAGCCAGTTGGCTCTCGATGAACACGGCGTATTTCGTTGCCTCCCGATGAGCAAGACGCATTCTGTTGCCTCCCCATGAACACGACAACACAGTTTCTCCGTTCCGACCCAGCCATGTACAAGAGCCATGGCCATACGTATGCACGAGTAGGCGTTTAAGACCCCGCCCGTATGTACGTGTACATGCTATGTGTGAGCCTCTACTACGACACATGCACGCCTATACTACGACACTCATCCTTCCTTACACGACCACGGTTCATTGCTGTAGCCTGCAGACAGACCGATCATATGAATGTACACATTCGCGACCAGAATGACAATGCTACGTACACTTGGACCAGGTGGGTCCTGACTGTCAGGCACTTCCTTGCGTGCGAAGATGTAGCTGGTGGGTCCCAGCAGTCAGGGGGCGAATCATTTTTTTTGCCTGTAATATGGACGCACTTCCTTGCGTGCGAAGATGTAGCTGGTGGGTCCCAGCAGTCAGGGGGGCGAATCATTTTTTCACGAAATACGGTGGCCCATCCGGTGGGTCCCAGCTGTCAGGTGGAGGAATAATTATTTTCCGTGTAATAAGGAGGCACGTCCTTGATGCGATCATGGACCCAGCTGTCAGCCTATTCATGTATAGTACTCTTTCGATGGAAGTCGTTCCTTGACCACGTTGACCACGCCACACCGAGAGCACCAAGGCGGTGGTCGACGGTGAGGCCTAGGAAGGCGACAACGCGGAGCTGGGGAAGGCGCGGCAGTGGAAGCTCACACAGAGAGGAGTATGAGGGTTCACTGGTTGGGCTGCGATGTGAGGCTGTCGTCGCCGTAGGGCCTGGCCAGCGGTGGGAGTAGTACGGGCGGTGAGGCCTCAATGGCAGCACAGCCGGCCACTGGAGGTAGGAGCAGGTGGTCTCGTCGGCGCTGGTTTGGGCGACTGGTGCAAGAAGAGCAGCGATTGAAGAAGCAGCAGGACCATTCGATTCAAATACAATGGTCACTGCTTCTAGAATCGTTTCTTCACTAAGTTGACAAAGCACTGCGTATGCGTCAACTTAGTAGGCCCACAAGTCATCCTCTAAATCGGTGCGCCTCAGATGTTAGTGGGAGGAATCATTTTTCTCGTGTAATAAGGAGGCAGTTGATTGCGTACGGCCAGGCTAGCGGAGGGAGTAGGGTGGGCCGATGAAGCCTACGCGGCATCACAGCGGGCCACAAGAGGATGGAGCGGGCAGTCCCATCGGCACTGGTTTAGGCGGCTGGAGTAGGAAGATGAGAGATTGAAGAAGTACGTCGGTCGTTGGATGGACATCCAACAGTCACTGCTGCTAGAATCGTGTGTTGACTGACAAAGCCTTGCGTAAACAAGTCAGCCTCAAAATCCGTGGGGTGTACAGCCCATTTGCTATTATTTTTATAATTTGTACTCATTTTATAATTCGTACGGAATTTATTGCAGCTCATTTTCCATTTTTTTAATTGTAACAATTTTCTGGTCAGTACCCGGGTTAAAAAATTGAACTAAAAATGTGCGAAATTTTGAAAATTCGCAATTTTTTGCCGGGGAACAAAATTTTTTTAATCCAAAAATTAGTAACCATACTAAAACAAATTTAAAAATAAATTAGTACTATGTCATGTTAAAATCCAATGAAATAGAAAATATCAGTGAAGAACAAAAACAGAAAAAAAACTAATTTCCCATTTGCTATATTTTTTTAGAATTTTCAACCCCTTTCATATTGTATTTAACAGGTACTGACCATACTCTTTGGCCAGGCCAGAATACATACCTCCTCGTCTTGAAAGATTTGCAGCCCAGTAAGTCAGAGAAAACAAATAGGCCTAGCTTGGGTATTCTTCAAAAAGAAATAGTGGGCTACCTATTCTCCAAAAGAAAAATCTCCTGGGCTGGTCATGTTGTTAGACGGGCCACAGAGACCGCACAACCCAGTTTATATCCTGCTCCTCCGAACAAATTCTCAAAAAAAAGTTGTGCAATTCTGTCGTTAATTGAATATACGTTGAAAATGATGTGGGTCCCAGATATCAGCAGAGTGTATTAGAGTAAAAAAAATGAGGGGTGCATATGAGTAGTAGAAGAGGCGCTTGCTTGTGTTCGGGAGTGGATCTGGTGGGTCCGTACTGTCATACTCACAACTACAGTCCTCTCCCAATTCACTATGTTGACAGGGCCGGACGGCGGCGCCGCAGCGAGCGCACCAAGGCGGAGGATAAAGTGTTGTCGGCAATGTGTTGGGCTGGGTTGAACATTCTTATTGAAAAATAAAAATGGACCGGAACTATTTACGATGTTGACTACGATTTGCATGGGTCTGCTGGTTGCAGGAAGCAAATGGTGGGAGAAAGAACACTGGTCTCTATCTTTGCCTAACAATAGTATCGACTGAATGTAACGACACTATCATAGGAAATAATATCCTCCTATTAAATCGTGAATTTAAAGAACTGGTGCATGAAAATTTAGCTTTATTTATTTACTTATTTATGTTTAGGGGACCGTGAGCATGTACCTGGGCCGGATTCATGTGAGAGCCTCCCTTCCAGTTAATTATGGGCTCCTCTAATGGGCCCTCATCAGTGGGCTACGTGTTATCAACAAGTGGAAAATGTGTTTCATACCAAAAATAGTATTTGCTACGTACGGTACGGGGCACTAACGGCGCCAGAAAATAGTCTTGATAACCCACAAGTATAGGGTATCGCAACCGTTTTCTAGGGTAGAGTATTCCACAAATTTATTGATTCAACACAAGGGGAGCCAAAGAATATTTCAAGAATTAACAGTTGAGTTGTCAACTCAACCACACCTGAAAGACATAATATCCGTAACAAAGTATTTAGTAGCAAAGTAATATGATAGTAGCGGTAATGGTAGCAAAACTAACAGTAGCAGTTTTGTAGTGATTGTAATAGTGGCAACGGAAAAGTAACTAAGCAAAGAACAATATGTGAAAAGCTCGTAGGCATTGGATCGGTGATGGATAATTATGTCGGATGCGATTCCTCATGCAACCGTTATAACATAGGGTGACACAAAACTAGCTCTAGTTCATCAATGTAATGTAGGCATGTATTCCGACTATAGTCATACGTGCTTATGGAAAATAACTTGCATGAAATCTTTTGTCCTACCCTCCTGTGGCAGTGGGGTCCTATTGGAAAACTAAGGGATATTGAGGCCTCCTTTTAATAGAGTATTGGACCAAAGCATTAACACTTTGTGAATACATGAACTCCTCAAACTACGGTCATCACCGGTAAGTATCCCGATTATTGTCCCTTCAGGGTTAACGGATCATAACACATAATTGGTGACTATAGACTTGCAAGATAGGATCAAGAACTCACATATATTCATGAAAACATAATAGGATCAGATCTGAAATCATGGCACTCGGGCCCTAGTGAGAAACATTAAGCATAGCAAAGTCATAGCAACATCAATCTCAAAACATAATGGATACTAGGGATCAAACCCTAACGAAACTAACTCGATTACATGATAAATCTCATCCAACCCATCACCGTCGAGCAAGCGTACGATGGAATTACTCACGGACGATGGTGAGCATCATGAAATTGGTGATGGAGGAAGGTTGATGATGACGATGGCGACGGATGCCCCTCTCCGGAGCCCCGAACGGACTCCAGATCAGCCCTCCCGAGAGAGATTTTGGCTTGGCGGCGGCTCCGTATCGTAAAACGCGATGACTGCTTCTCCCTGTTTTTTCTCCCTGAACGTGAATATATAGAGTTGGAGTTGAGGTCAATGGAGCACCAGGGGGCCCACAAGGCAGGGGGCATGCCTAGGGAGGTAGGCGCACCCCTACCCTCGTGGATAGGGTGTGGGCCCCTGGCCTTGATTCTTTCACCAGTATTTTTTACATATTCCAAAAATATTCTGTGTTGATTTTCAGGTCATTCTGAGAACTTTTATTTCTGCACAAAAATAACACCATGACAATTTTGCTGAAAACAGTGTCAGTCCGGGTTAGTTCCATTCAAATCATGCAAGTTAGAGTCCAAAACAAGGGCAAAAGTGTTTGGAAAAGTAGATACGATGGAGACGTATCAACTAACTAGCTTAGTTAGAAGTTACTATTTATTAAGCTATGGAGATTGGCTGACGGCTTGAACGAGATTGGTGCCTGACGGGGAAAACTCCAGCCAGCAGGTCGAAGTCTGATACTTGCGACCCTCTCTCCTACTTTGGGCTACAGAGCGTGGCGGCACATATCAGGGTATGGTGCATGCGGAGACACATGGTACGCTGTGTACACACCGTTTTGCCTGATGAACGAAACCGCGCTGCCATCATGATCCTTGCCGTCGATTATCTACTGGTTAATCGGATAATTCAGTCCGAGAAACAGAGAGCGTTTACCAAGGCTACTTACCAGCCTCCGGTCAAAAAATCCTGAAGGCCCAGAGAAGCTGGGATCCTACTCAAAGACCTTATAGTGACTGTGATTGTATTCCGTGAAACAACATGTCAGGTACATGCGAACGATCATCAATCGTTCTCCAACGACTGATCGAGCCAGGAACCACCTGCAACTACCATGCCACTTTTCTTTGAAAGGTTCTGGGATTAGGAAGGGTAGCGATAGCAGGCGGCCTACAACATCATATCAAGTTGGAGTCAAATAAAAAAGGGCTCTTAATGTAGTCAATCTTAAGAACAACATGTTATGAGCATGAATATTTTTTTAGTAAATATTGACAGTAATAGGCAAGCCATCATGATATCATAGGAAAGTAACATACTATTGTAACAGCCGTTTATAGCGATGACTAGAGTAGGCCATAAATACGTCCAGCCATAGAAGGAGTTGACAACGTAAATGAAGCCCTTGTGTTCAATGGCATCAGAGAACCATAGAGGATGTATGATCCTACGATGGACGTGTAGATTTATCCACTTACCATAGTGACATGTCAGATAGGCGAGACCGTGGTTGAAGAACACAATTAGCCTGAAGTCTCTATAATTCGTAGATCTTGTGGGCACTTGGCAGATTACAACCTTGAGCAAATAAAAGTTGGTATCATGTTGGCTACTATAAGATTCAGAGTATTCTGGGCCACGGTGCCGAAGCAGTGTAGTGTTAATCGAAGGAAGGGGGATCAATCGCCTGCTGTAGACCTCCACAAGCATCCAGCTACTGCGACTGTCATCGAGCACCATCCAAGACATGTTCATGCCGGCCCAGTACATATCGTTAATGTAGTTGAGGGTGACGGGGATCGGATCGCAGTCTAGGGGGTTGATGCTCGCCACCCTACGATCATTTTGCTGCGTGACACGCCGTTTCTGAAGATCGGGTGGCATCAGCAAGCAAGGAGCTGGCTTAAAAAGCTCCGGCCTGAGGGCTATGAGTAAACGGTACAACCCCGACGAGCACGCGGCGAGCGGCATGGTACTAAGATTGTCCACAAGTGAAACAGTGACCTTGATTACCTCTGTGGGGAGTGAATTCCAGCCACTCTTTCGGCGGACGCTGCTCGGTTCTACCATTGTTAGTGCTTGGGTTTTGGAAGAGGGGGAGGTGCCTTAGCGGGGATGCAAGATTGGACGATTATGCACGGACAAAGATGGAGAAGCGAATATGTGCTGCGGGAAGTGGACAGGTGATGATGACTATAGCACACCGCTTGACTTACGAGACACATACCAGCAGGGTAGGGTCATATCGATGCCAGATAACTTTCTTGAGTGATCATAATACTGTTACACCCTACAGTACCTAATACTATGCCCTATTCTACTTTGGATCCATTGCAACGAATGGGCTCATTGCTATAAAGGTTTATCTCTTGCATCGTCCGCAACGAACACCTGGTGTACTGGTCCGAGCCGGATGCTTGCAGCGTGATGACCTGAGTTCAAATTCTATCCTAAACTGTAGTTTTTTATATTTTTAATATATACTTCTTTTGCAACTGTACTGGGAGTGGAACCCACAGAATACTTAGAACACAAGATTAAGGATGGATTTGTTTCTTTTTAACTTTCTGTATGAATCTGTAGCAAGCCTGCAAGTCATGTACACTATACTGACAGTGGAACCCACAGAGTACATAGAATACAAGATTAAGGACGCAATTAACTTTTTATAGAGGGAGAATCATACACGCAATTAACTCAAATGGATTGGACATGACTCTATTATTCTCAAACGGCAACCGGCAAATTTCCTCCCGCGGGCCGGAGTAGGTTTCTCGGTTTTCATGTAGGTTTAACGGAGCCGTTTAATGGAGGCGAGGAGGCGTGTTCAGCCGGGCGTGCAGCAGGCGGCGCAGTACTATTCTATTTGAAAGCTACTAGTATATTATAAAAAAGAAAGAAGAGTAGTAGAGATAGAGATAAGAGTAGAGATAGACACTAGGGTGGAGCACCATCTACTGCTTCGTGTGCTACTCCTACGCTTCATTCGGCGGCCGCGACGTCCCCTGCAGCCACTCCCTCCTGCGCTCCATTCGACGGGCGCTGTTGAAATTTGGGGAGCGCACTCTCGCGACTGTTGGCAGCGACGACTTCACCAACGACGACATCTTCCCCGTCCTTGGCAACCTCTTCCTCAACGACATGGGCGACAACCTCAACTCCAATGGTGCTGCCCGTTGCATCGTATGTGTTTTTGTCCTTCCTGTTCGAAATCATGGTAGAATTCATGTTTCTAGTCTGTGTCCTAGATTCGATCTGTTCATCTACTATGTTATTCCACATGATTAGTTTAATATCTATTATAGCCGTCATGATTTATTTTGTGCTTATTCGGACTAAATCTCATAGTAACTTTCTCATAGATTCAATTGGCACAACATCCCCTAGTCACTCCCATTTCATGGACGGCCTGGTCGATGCCTCCAAGGAGACCTTTGTCTACTGCTATGAGTGCCCAATGCCGTTTTGGGGCTCACCGGCGGACCTCATGCAGGCGTCCGGCGATCACTACTGGCCCTTGGCAGAGAACATCAAGTACGAGACGTGTTACCCGTTCGCCGTGCGGGAGTCACTGGTGGATCACCGCCGCCTGCTAGTCTCGGAGGAGGACGACAGCGTCTTACTCTTGATCGTGGGCACCAGCAAGGCCCGCAGGCTGCCGCCCCGTCTCTGTGGTGTGAATCAGGGGCGACGCCGCTAACACTGACACTGACACGAGGCTGATGTATGGGTGCATGCTCACTATTACTGCCCCTCAGAGGTACATGGGCGACACCTGCTCCATGACGCTGACTAGGACTGTGCGGAGCTGGGACCTTCCCACCGATGTGGACATGGAAGATGCATGGTATGATATCCCCCCCAACATGATGCACCAGGACTCCAAGGACGTTCACCTAGACATATGCATTATCAAGTTAAATGATGATCATTAGTCTTTGCTCAATGTAATCCGCTGTCTAAGCATGTGGAGACTTCTTATTTATATAGTATAGAACCTTCCATGCATGGTCTTGCTCTATTAGAGTATCGCCCTTGAGTAAAAGTTTATCCACTTATGGTTTAGTCTAGAATCTTCCATGTATGATTTTGCTCCGTTAGAGTTCTCGCTTGCCATTTATGAGATTAACTGAGAATTTTACTACAGTACTGGTGAAAGACTTATGATGAACCATTTCTTACATCTCCTCTGCCCCCTTCCAAATTATCCCGATTTAATCCCTCCGTCTAGGTGTATACGAGCATCGTTAATACTTAATAGTACATGCAACTGCTGACTATAAGAAAGTGCCATGTCATCTGTAGCCAACATGTATAACAATTGATACTCAAAAACTAATTCTTAAAGATCATTTCTTGCAAAGCACAATAAGTGTTATTTCTTTACAAGTTTTGGATGCAGGTTGAACAATTGAACGCTTTTGCTTGCAAAAGATATTTTTTATCTATTTCACCTGGATGTTTGTGAGCTCTAGAGATGAAATAATATCCGAAGAAACCTTTCGATACCCATTACACATGAGATGACCCCCACATTCTTTGTCAAAATAAACAACTCCCCGATCAATGCATTTCACTATTCTGTGCAACGCACGGGCACCTTACTGTAGATTAGTATGACCAAAAATTTAACTAACATTATATATAGTACGATAAATGCTCATGCATGTCACCTAAAATTATATCATTGAAACTATGTTCAAATACGAATCCAACGGTATCATTTTTGTTGACATGCACTAACATTTTGTCAGTTAAATCTTCAGTCAAATTCAAAAGGGGACTAATAAACCACGACCGATGTAGTACTAGTTTAGAGGGAGGCGCTGCACCGGAGTCTCACCCCGCTCGTGGCGTGGCAGTAAAGCCGGCATATCACAAAACCCAACCACTCCCAGTAATAAATGGCCTGGTAAAATAAATGGACAAGCAACCATCACATCCCCCCGTCTTTCTTGCATTTCATCTCTCTGCATTTTCTTTCTCTGGTTCATCTCGCACAATCGATCCCTAGCTACTACTTGATACGTCTCCAACATATCTATAATTTTTGATTGCTCCATGCTATATTATGTACTGTTTTGGACATTATCAGGCTTTATTATCCACTTTTATATTATTTTTGGGACTAACCTATTAACCGGAGACCCAACCCAGAATTGCTGTTTTTGCCTGTTTTAGGATTTCGAAGAAAAGGAATATCAAACGGAGTCGAAACGGAATGAAACCTTCGGGAACGTGATTTTCTCAATGAATAAGACCCAGGAGACTTGGACCCTACGTCAAGGCGTAAGAGAGGAGGCCACGAGGTAGGGGGGCGCGCCTGCCTACCCCAGGCACGCCCTCCACCCTCGTGGGCCCCTGTTGCTCCACCGACGTACTCCCTCCTATATATATCCACGTACCCCCAAACGACCAGATACGGAGCCAAAACCCTAATTCCACCGCCGTAACTTTCTGTATCCACGAGATCCCATCTTGGGGCCTGTTCCAGAGCTCCGCCGGAGGGGGCATCGATCACGGAGGGCTTCTACATCAACACCATAGCCTCTCCACTGAAGTTTGAGTAGTTTACCTCAGACCTGCGGGTCCATAGTTAGTAGCTAGATGGCTTCTTCTCTCTTTTTGGATCTCAATACAATGTTCTCCCCCTCTATTGTGGAGAACTATTCGATGTAATGCGGTGTGTTTATTGAGACCGATGAATTGTGGGTTTATGATCAAGTCTATCTATAAATAATATTTGAATCTTGTATGAATTCTTTTATGTATGATTGGTTATCTTTGCAAGTCTCTTCGAATTATAAGTTTGGTTTGGCCTACTAGATTGATCTTTCTTGCAATGGGAGAAGTGCTTAACTTTGGGTTCAATCTTGCGGTGTCCTTTCCCAGTGACAGTAGGGGCAGCAAGGCACGTATTGTATTGTTGCCATCGAGGATAATAAGATGGGGTTTTCTTCATATTGCATGAGTCGATCCCTCTACATCATGTCATCTTGCTTAAGGCGTTAGTCTATTTTAGACTTAATACTCTAGATGCATGCTGGATAGTGGTCGATGAGTGGAGTAATAGTAGTAGATGCAGGCAGGAGTCGGTCTACTTGTCTCGGACGTGATGCCTATATACATGATCATACCTAGATATTCTCATAACTATGCTCAATTCTGTCAATTTCTCAACAGTAATTTGTTCACCCACCGTAGAATACTTATGCTCTCGAGAGAAGCCACTAGTGAAACCTATGGCCCCCGGGTCTATCTTTATCATATTAATCTCCTACTATTTAGTTATTTCCTTTGCTATTTACTTTGCCTTTATTTTACTTTGCATCTTTATCACAAAAATACCAAAAATATTATCTTTATCATCTCTATCAGATCTCACTCTCGTAAGTGGCCTTATAGGGATTGGCAACCCCAATTTGCGTTGGTTGCGATGATTTATTTGTTTTGTGCAGGTATAAGGGACTCGTGCGTAGCCTCCTACTGGATTGATACCTTGGTTCTCAAAAACTGAGGGAAATACTTACACTACTTTGCTGCATCGTCCCTTCCTCTTCGGGGAATACCAACGCAGTGCTCAAGAGGTATCAAGAAGGATTTCTGGCGCCGTTGCCGGGGAGGTCTACGCAAAAGACAACATACCAAGTACCCATCACATACCCTTATCTCCCGCATTACATTATTTTCCATTTACCTCTCCTTTTCCTCTCCCCCACTTCACCCTTGCCGTTTTATTTGCTCTCTCTCTCTCTATCCTCCCTCTCTTTCTTTATTTGCCTGGGAGAGAATGAAAATAATGATACGTAATTGCCCTACTCATGGTTTAAATTTGTGGGTGATTGTTCAAAATTTTTATGCCGGATTGAATTTTGCTTCTAGAAATCTTTTAGATTCTGCCGTGGGAGGCACTTTTATGGAAATCACTTTAGGAGAAGCTACTAAAATCCTAGATAATATTATGGTTAATTATTCTCAATGGCATACTGAAAGATCTACTTATAAAAAGGTGCATGCGATAGAAGAAATTAATGTTTTGAGTGGAAAGATGGATCGAACTTATGAAATTATTTGCTAGTAAGAGTGTTTCTTCTGATCCTAATGATATGCCCTTGCCTACTTTGATTGAGAATAATAATTAATCTATGGATGTGAATTTTGTTGGTAGGAACAACTTTGGTAACAACGCGTATAGAGGAAATTTTAATCCTAGGCCTTATCCTAGTAATCCCTCTAATAATTATGGTAATTCCTACAACAATTCTTATGGAAATTATAATAATATGCCCTATGATTTTGAATCTAATATTAAATAATTTATTACTTCGCAAAATAATTTCAATGCTTTGACTAAAGAAAAATTGCTTAAGATTGATGAGTTGGCTAGGAACGTTGATAGAATTTCTCTTGATGTTGATTATTTGAAACTTAGATCTATTCACCTAAGCATGATATCAATGAGTCTCTCAAAGCCATGAGAATTTCCATTGATGAGTGCAAAGAAAGAACCGCTAGGATGCGTGCTAAGAAAGATGCCTTTATAAGATCGTGTTCTTCTAGTTCCTATGAAATAAAGATGAAGATCTAAAAGTTATTGATTGTCCCCTATTAAATCTTTGTTTTGCAATATGAATCTTGATAATGATGGGACTGAATATTATCCACCTTTACCTAGAAGGTGCTAAGATCGATTTGTTGATTTGATGCTAAATTATATAAAGTGGGGTTGAAGAAATTAAAACCCTAGATGTTGCTAAACCCACTATTATTGGATTTCAAGGAATTTAACTATGAAAACTTGCTCTTTGATTTAATTGCTATTTCCTTGTTACAATCCGTGCTAAATTCTCCTCGCGCTTATAGTCAAAATAAAGCGTTTACTAAACATATCTGTTGATGCCTTGATGCAATCTTATGAAGAAAAACAGAAATTGGAAGTTTCTATCCCGTAGAAAACTTTATGATGAGTGGGAACCAACTATTAAAATTAAATAAATATCATGAATGCCTATGCTTTATGTGATTTGGGTGCTAGTGTTTCCACGATTCCAAAGACTTTGTGTGATTTGTTAGGTTTCGTGTGATTTTGATGATTCTTCTAAACTTGCACCTTGTGATTCCACTATTAAGAAACCTATGGGAAGAATTAATTATGTTCTTATTGTTGAAATAGGAATTATGTACCCATATATTTTATTGTTCTTGACATAGATTGCAATCCTTCATGTCCTATTATTCTTGGTAGACCTTTCCTTAGAAGGATTGGTGCAATTATTGATATGAAGGAAGGAAATATTAGATTCCAATTTCCATTAAGGAAAGGCATGGAACACTTTCCTAGAAAGAAAATTAAATTACCTTATGAACCTATTATGAGAGCCAGTTATGGATTGCCTACCAAAGATGGCAATACCTAGATCTATTCTTGCTTGTTTGCCTTGCTAGGGGCGTTAAACGATAGCGCTTGTTGGGAGGCAACCCAATTTTATTTTTATTCCTTGCTTTTTGCTCCTGTTTAGTAATAAATAATTTATCTAGCCTCTGTTTTGGTTGTGTTTTTTGTGTTTAATTAGTGTTTGTGCCAAGTAGAACCGTTGGGAAGACTTGGGGAAAGTCTTGTTGAACTTGCTGTAAAAAACTGAAACTTTAGAGCTCACGAGAAATATTCCATTTTTATTTGAAAGTGATATTAGTTAATTATTTTTGCAGATGATTAATAGATAAATTTCCTCACGTCCAGAAATTTATTTTAGAATTTATGGGGCTCCAGATCTTGCACTAGGTACAGATTACTACATACTGTTCTGTTTTTGACAGATTCTGTTTTTCGTGTGTTGTTTGCTTATTTTGATGAATCTATGGCTAGTAAAATATTTATAAACCATAGAGAAGTTGGAATACAGTTAGGTATAACACAATATAAATAAAGATAATGTTCATTACAGTACCTTGAAGTGGTCTTTTGTTTTCTTCGCTAATCGGAGCTCACGAGATTTTCTACTTTTAGTTTTGTGTTGTGAAGTTTTCAAGTTTTGGGTAAAGATTTGATGGATTATGGAACAAGGAGTGGCAAGAGCCTAAAGCTTGGGATTCCCATGGCAACCCCCAAGATAATCGAAGGACACCTAAAAGCCAAAGCTTGGGGATGCCCCGGAAGGCATCCCCTCTTTCATCTACTTCTATCGGTAACTTTACTTGGAGCTATATTTTATTCGCCACATGATATGTGTTTTGCTTGGAGCGTCTTGTATGTTTTAGTCTTTTTGTTAGTTTACCAATCATCCTTGCTGTACACACCTTTTGAGAGAGGCATACATGATTTGGAATTTGTTAGAATACTCTATGTGCTCGCTTTATCTTTTGAGTCATATAATTTTGCTCTAGTTACTTCACTTATATCTTTTAGAGCACGGTGGTGATTTGTTTTATAGAAACTATTGGATCTTCTCATGCTTCACCTAGATATTTGACAGTTTAATAGCCATGGTAATTTGCTAAAATCCTAATATTGCTTGGTATACAGATTTAATAATAAACTTTCTTATGAGTGTGTTGAATACTATGATAAGTTTGATGCTTGATAATTGTTTTGAGATATGAAGATGGTGATATTAGTTGTGCTAGTTGAGTATGTGATTTGAGAAATACTTGTGTTAAAGTTTGTGATTCCCGTAGCATGCACGTATGGTGAACCGTTTTATTGATGAAGTCGGAGCATGATTTATTTATTGATTGTCTTCCTTATGAGTGGCGGTCCGGGGACGAGCGATGGTCTTTTCCTAACCAAATCTATCCCCCTAGGAGCGTCGTAATACTTTGCTTTGATAACTGTAGGAGTTTCAATTTTTTATAAGTATATGAGTTTCTTATGACTAATGTTAAGATCCATGATTTATACGCACACTCACCCTTCCCTTTTGCTAAGCCACTCTAATACCGCACACCTTTTCGCCGTATCATTACACACACCATATACCTTCCTCAAAAAGCCACATACCTACCGATTTATGCATCCATAGCCATTTCGAGATATATTGCCATGCAACTTTCCACCGTTCCGTTTATTATGACACACTCCATCATTGTCATATTGCTTAGCATGATTCATGTAGTCGACATCGTATTTGTGCAAGCCACCGTTCATAATTCTTTCATACATGTCACTCATGAGTCATTGCATTATCCCGGTACACCCGCCGAGGTCATATATAGAGTCATACTTTGTTCTAAGTATCAAGTTAATTGTTGAGTTTAAGAAAAATAAAAGTGTGATGATCCTCATTATTAGAGCATTTGTCACAGTGAGGAAAGGATGATGGAGACTATCATTCCCCACAAGTCGGGATGAGGACTCCGAACAAAAATAAAAAAAAAGAGAAAGAGGCCATAAAAAAAGGAAAGGCCAAAAAAAGAGAAAAAGAGAGAAGGGACATGCTACTATCCTTTTACCACACTGTACTTCAAAGTAGCAACCATGATATTCATAGTAGAGAGTCTTCATGGATCACTCATATTACTAGTGGGAATTTTCATTATAGAACTTGGCTTGTATATTCAATGATGGGCTTCCTCAAAATGCCCTAGGTCTTCACGAGCAAGCAAGTTGGATGCACACCCACTTAGTTTCTTTTTGAGCTTTCATATACTTATAGCTCTAGTGCATCCGTTTCATGCATCCCTACTCACTCACATTGATATCTATTGATGGCATCTCCATAGCCCGTTGATTGCTAGTGGATGTGAGGACTATCTTCTCCCTTTTTATCTCTCCACAACCACCATTCTATTCCACCTATAGTGTTATATCCATGGCTCACGCTCATGTATTGCGTGAAAATTGAAAAAGTTTTGAGAATGTCAAAAGTATGAAACAATTTCTTGGCTTGTCATCGGGTTGTGCATGATTTAACTATTTTGTGTGGTGAGATAGAGCATAGCCAGGACTATATGATTTTCTAGATAACTTACTTTAGCCATGTTATTTTGAGAAGAAATAAATTGCTTTGTTAGTATGCTTGAAGTATTATTATTTTTTATGTCATATTGAACTTTTGTCTTGATCTTTCGGATCTGAATATTCATACCCACAATAAGAAGAATACATTAAAATTTATTGCCAAGTAGCACTCCGCATCAAATTCTATTTTTATCATTTACCTACTCAAGGACGACCAGGAATTAAGCTTGGGGATGCTTGATACGTCTCCAACGTATCTATAACTTTTCATTGATCCATGCTATATTATCTACTCTTTTGGACATTATTGGGCTTTATTATCCACTTATATATTATTTTTGGGACTAAACCTATTAACCGGAGCCCAGCCCAGAATTGCTGTTTTTTTGCCTTGTTTTAGGGTTTCGAAGAAAAGGAATATCAAACGGAGTCCAAACGGAATGAAACCTTCGGGAACGTGATTTTCTCAACCGAATAAGACCCAGGAGACTTGGACCCTATGTCAAGGCACAGAGAGGAGGCCACGAGGTAGGGGGGCGCGCCCACCCCAGGCGCGCCTCCACCCTCGTGGGCCCCCTGTTGCTCCACCGACGTACTCCTTGCCTCCTATATATATCCACGTACCCCCAAACGATCAGATACAGAGCCAAAACCCTAATTCACCACCGTAACTTCTGTATCCACGAGTCCATCTTGGGGCCTATTCCTGGAGCCCCGGAGGGGCATCGATCACGGAGGGCTTCTACATCAACACCATAGCCCTCCGATGAGTGTGAGTAGGTTACTTAGACTACGGGTCCATAGGTAGTAGCTAGATGGCTCTTCTCTCTTTTGGATCTCAATACATGTTCTCCCCCCTCTCTGTGGAGAACTATTCGATGTAATCTTCTTTTTGCCGTGTGTTTGTTGAGGCCGATGAATTATGGGTTTATGATCAAGTCTATCTATGAATAATATTTGAATCTTCTCTGAATTCTTTTATGTATGATTGGTTATCTTTGCAAGTCTCTTCGAATTATCAGTTTGGTTTGGCCTACTAGATTGATCTTTCTTGCAATGGGAGAAGTGCTTAGCTTTGGGTTCAATCTTGCGGTGTCCTTTCCCAGTGACAGTAGGGGCAGCAAGGCACGTATTGTATTGTTGCCATCGAGGATAACAAGATGGGGTTTTCTTCATATTGCATGAGTCTATCCCTCTACATCATGTCATCTTGCTTAAGGCGTTACTCTGTTTTTAACTTAATACTCTAGATGCATGTGGATAGCGGTCGATGAGTGGAGTAATAGTAGTAGATGCAGGCAGGAGTCGGTCTACTTGTCTCGGACATGATGCCTATATACATGATCATACCTAGATATTCTCATAACTATGCTCAATTCTGTCAATTGCTCAACAGTAATTTGTTCACCCACCGTAGAATACTTATGCTCTCGAGAGAAGCCACTAGTGAAACCTATGGCCCCCGGGTCTATCTTTACATATTAATCTCCTACTACTTAGTTATTTCCTTTGCTATTTACTTTGCCTTTATTTTACTTTGCATCTTTATCACAAAAATACCAAAAATATTATCTTATCATATCTATCAGATCTCACTCTCGTAAGTGGCCTTATAGGGATTGACAACCCCTATTTGCGTTGGTTGCGAGGATTTATTTGTTTTGTGCAGGTACAAGGGACTCGCGCGTAGCCTCCTACTGGATTGATACCTTGGTTCTCAAAAACTGAGGGAAATACTTACGCTACTTTGCTGCATCATCCCTTCCTCTTCGGGGAAAACCAACGCAGTGCTAAGAGGTAGCAAGAAGGATTTCTGGGCCGTTGCCGGGGAGGTCTACGCAAAAGTCAACATACCAAGTACCCATCACATACTTATCTCCCGCATTACATTATTTGCCATTTGCCTCTCGTTTTCCTCTCCCCACTTCACCCTTGCTTTTATTCGCCCTCTCTCTCTATCCTCCCTCTCTTTCCTATTTGCCTCTTTTTGCCTGCTTGCTTTTTGTTTGCTTGTGTGTTAGTTTGCTTGCTTGTCACGATGGCTCCAAGATAATACTAAATTGTGTGACTTCACCAATACCAACAACAATGATTTTGTTAGCACTCCGATTGCTCCTCTTACCGATGTTGAATCTTGTGAAATTAATACTGCTTTGCTGAATCTTGTCATGAAAGATCCATTTTTCCGGCCTTCCTAGTGAAGATGCCGCTACCCATCTAAATAGCTTCATTGATTTGTGTGACATGCAAAAAGAACAAAGATGTGGATAATGATATTGTTAAATTGAAGCTATTTCCTTTTTTGCTTAGAGATCGTGCTAAAGCTTTGGCTTTTCGTCTTTGCTAAAAATAGTATTGATTCATGGAATAGTGCAAAGATGATTTTATCTCTAAGTATTTTCCTCCCGCTAAGATCATCTCTCCTTAGAAACGATATTATGAACTTTTAAGCAACTTGATCATGAACATGTTGCACAAGCTTGGGAGAGAATGAAATTAATGATACGTAATTGCCCTACTCATGGTTTAAATTTGTGGATGATTGTTCAAAATTTTTATGCCGGATTGAATTTTGCTTCTAGAAATTTTTAGATTCCGCCGCGGGAGGCACTTTTATGGAAATCACTTTAGGCAGAAGCTACTAAACTCCTAGATAATATTATGGTTAATTATTCTCAATGGCATACAAAGATCTACTATAAAAAGTGCATGCGGTAGAAGAAATTAATGTTTTGGTGGAAAGATGGATGAACTTATGAAATTATTTGCTAGTAAGAGTGTTTCTTCTGATCCTAATGATATGCCCTTCTCTACTTTGATTGAGAATAATAATGAATCTATGGATGTGAATTTTTTGGTAGGAAAATTTTGGTAACAACGCGTATAGAGGAAATTTTAATCCTAGGCCTTATCCTAGTAATCCCTCTAATAATTATGGTAATTCCTACAACAATTCTTATGGAAATTATAATAATATGCCCTCTGATTTGATTCTAATATTAAATAATTTATTACTTCGCAAAAGAATTGTAATGCTATGATTGAAGAAAAATTGCTTAAGATTGATGATTTGGCTAGGAACGTTGATAGAATTGCTCTTGATGTTGATTCTTTGAAACTTAGATCTATTCCACCTAAGCATGATATCAATGAGTCTCTCAAAGCCATGAGAATTTCCATTGATGAGTGCAAAGAAAGAACCGCTAGGATGCGTGCTAAGAAAGATGCCTTTATAAAAGCATGTTCTTCTAGTTCCTATGAAAATAATGTCTTCACCAATATTGTAAGTTTGTCCTTCTCAAGACTTTAAACTTTGTTGTGTATATTTGGTTAGGCATGACTACAACAACTGTTTATTTTTGGTATTTGCATCAAATTGCATGTTTAAAGTTTATTATGTAGTTCATAAACAAAGATTGTCCTTCTCAATTTAAGTTTTCAGTTGTACAACCAAGTTCCTTCTTCATACCCTGTAAATTAAACTATATTGAGCAAGTGATCTTCTTTTGCACTGCATGTATGCTTTTGTTCTTGATCCGTAATCCATTGGTGTGGTGAACCTACCCACTACAGCACAATGTCATATTCTGCAATGCCTCATCTATGAACAATGTCATATCATTCTACTATTATTTAAACCGTCTCTTTATTTGCCAATCTGAAATGGGATAAATTGACAGCATACTAACCATTGATACTTATGAGTTCTTGATCTGTAATCCAGTGGTGTTGTGAAGGTTCCAACTCCTTCACAATGTCATTTCCTGCCATGTCTTAACCTGAACAATACCATATTGTGTTAATGCTATTTTAAACTGTGTCAATTTATTCGTTAGTAAGAAATGTGATGAATTATCAGCATTGATACTTATATGTGCAAAACCTATCATATGTCTGCTTGTTTATCTTTGAGAGTGAGGACGATTAAGTGTCAAACAAGCGCAATCTCATCAGCTTGCTCAGCTACTTGCACTGCAGCTCCCGAGCAGGGCTAACCTTTCTTGAACTCTATTGAAGTGTTGTCAGTTTTGTATATTATTTTGTCGACGTGTTTAGTTGCACAGGTGACGATCTTTGATGCCTAGTGTATGTAATCTGCTATCTGCTTGTGCTTTATTATCATAGTGGCAAACTTTGATGCCCAGTGGATGTAATATGCCATAATTTCTTTATTGTATAGTATAAATTTTTTCTTATTCACATTGCTGCAGTTATTTTACTGTATATATAGCATGTCTTCGCAGTAAACCGGCCAAACCATAAAATTACGGTACATAATCGGGTCATCATGCAAATCACTATGTATGATCCTTAAACGGTCCAATCTCTGTGCTCCGGTGTCATCCCTGGATCAGTAATGCTGACACCACACAGTACTTGAAGGATTTATAACATAGTAGCAATCACACACTTATTATCTCGAGTGTCTCAATAGAGAACTTATTACAATAGAGATGGCTTAAGGCCATCTAATAACCATAACAGCGGAAGGCTTGGAAGATAAGTGAGTCCATCAACTCCAACGGCATCACTGAGTATAGAACCACGACCTAAAAATTCCTTAATCGTCGTCTGAAAAGTCTGCAACATTAACGTTGCAGCCCGAAATGGGTCAGCACATGGAATATGCTGGCAAAGTAACAACATAGAGAGTAATGGAATGAAACAGCTACTCTATATGCATATTTGGCTGGTGGAAAGCTCTATTGTTACAATTTTGCGTAAAGCCAATTTTTCCCTACTGCAAAGGAATAAATTTTATTTAACTATCATGGTAGTTGTTAAACATTGAGAATGGTTGACAACATTCTCAATCCCAATTAAGCATCATCATTAAACAAAACCCAACAAATTAAATTTTAGAGTAACATGTTGAGATTCACATGACAATCCAGGTACTAGATGCTCAAGATGTCCATAACCAGGGACACGGCTAACCATGATTAGTTTATACACTCTGCAGAGGTTTGCGCACTTTTCCCCACAAGACTCGATCGCCTCCGTTTGGTTTCTCGCACTGCATGGTGTTTGAGAAGACGGATGACCGAGACATAGTCTTTCAGAAGTGCTAGCACCTTACGATCGGGTAGACCTTTACACCTACTTTCCCCTACGTCTGCTAGTCTACCACTGTAAGAGTTCGCACAACTTAATCAACTATGCGAGATCCCATAATAGCTTGTGGCTGCACACGGAAGTTTCTAGCATGAATAATCTCATGATCCCTTTGAGCCTGGGTGGCGGTCCATAAAGAAAACAGGCAATCCTGGAATACCCAGGTACCTCAATCCACCCAGATGTGTGTTTAAGTTGCCACCTTAAATAAACAATTAATTAACAATCTCACATCTGTCATGGATACACTCACCCAAAGGTTTGATAATAAACATGTAATAGGTACTACCTCAACTCCTTCCCAAACCCACAATTTAATTAGATCCTAATCATGCAATGTGTGAGGATTGATCTAATGCAATAAAACTGGGTAGTGGGAAAGCATGATCAAAGTGTTACTTGCCTTCGTGATGATCCGGGAAACCTAGCGATTCGAAGTAGCAAGCGGCGCACTCTGGGTACTCTATCGCAAACAAACAAGCATACAATAAGTACTCAACTAATGCACAGGTAAAACTAAAATAAGAGATCTAACCAGAAAGTTGAACTTAAGAACTCTGGTTGGCAAAAAGAGTCAAATCGAACGAAGCAACGAAAGACAAAAGGCAAAAGAAACAGGCTTCATTTACTATTATGGATCTAAGGCAATTTTTACAGTGGAAAAAACTTGTTTAAGTTGGTTAAACGGAAAGAGGGTTTCGAGACGAAACTCCAGGCGCTTGAATCGCCTGATTCCGGCTAACGAGCGAAAAGTTAGACTAAAACGAAAACTGGATCAGAAATCGCGATCAGAAAAATCGCGGATTTAATCCGAGAAAAAGAAAAACAACGAACGTTCGCTAGAACGAACGAACGGACAAACGCTCGCTATAAATAAACCGGAAAACCGATCTATTTTAAAAAAAGCCGAAACTAAAAAACGAGCAAAACCGTCGGAAAAACCGAACGGTTTTCGAGAAAACCGAAGACTAAAAAATACTACCTCCGGCGATGGCGGCGGCGGCGGCACGGCTAGGGTTAGGGTTGGGCGGGGCCGCGACTTGGGCCTGGGCTGGGGCGGCGGGGTGGCTTATAAGATGCCCGGCCAGGAGAGTCCCGACCGAAAATGGCCCGAGGTCGGTTTGGACTTTTTTTTATAATTACGCTCGTTAGAAAAAACAAAAGAAATACTAAACGGACTCCAAAAATCACGAAATAAATTTTCCCTGGCTTCTAAAATTAAGCCGCACAGGATGAACATTTATTTGGGGCCTAAATGCAATTTTGAAAAACGTGCATTTTTCCTAAATTCAAATAAAATAACAAATAAAAACAAAATAAATCTTATTTGATTTTTTATTAAATCCTCAATATTTCTTTCTTTTTGGAAAGTCATTTTATTCCCTCTCTCATATTTTTGTAATAGAAATAATTGAAGATAAAATAAATAAAATCAAAAGATCCTATTTTCAAAATTTGAGACAACTCAAATATGAAAATAACGAAATCCCCAACTCTCTTTGAGGGTCCTTGAGTTGCGTGAAATTTCTAGGATCAACCAAAATGCAATAAATATGATATGCAATGATGATCTAGTATATAACATTCCAAATTGAAAATTTGGGATGTTACAAACCTACCCCCCTTAAGATGAATCTCACCCTCGAGATTCGGGTTGGCTAGAAAATAGGTGAGGGTGGTCTTTCAGCAATTCTTCCTCTCATTCCCAGGTGGCTTCATCCTCCGTGTGGTGGCTCCACTAAACCTTGCAAAACTTGATAACCTTGCTGCGGGTGACTCGACTGGCATACTCTAGAATCTTAACTGGTTTCTCCTCATAGGTCAAATCACTGTCCAACTGAATTGCTTCCAGTGGTACCGTATCTCTCAGTAGTATGTCAGCCACCTCTGCATGGCACTTCTTCAACTGGGATACATGGAACACGTCGTGAACTCCCAACAATCCTTCAGGCAATTCCAGCTTGTAGGCTACTTCTCCCATACGCTCCAAAACTTTGTATGGGCCTACAAAACATGGCGCTAATTTTCCCTTAACTCCAAAGCGCTTAACTCCTCGAAGTGGTGATACTCGAAGATAAACTCGGTCTCTGACTTCGTAAACTGTCTCCTTGCATTTAGAATCTGCATAACTCTTCTGCCTGGATTGAGCTACCTTCAGCCTGTCGCGAATTAATTTCACTTTCTGTTCAGATTCCTTTATCAGATCCGGTCCAAACAACTGGCGGTCTCCAACTTCATCCCAGGACAATGGGGTCCTACACCTCCTTCCGTACAAGGCTTCGAAAGGGGCCATCTTCAAACTGGATTGATAGCCGTTGTTGTAAGAGAACTCTGCATACGGCAAATTCTTGTCCCAAGTAGATCCGTAATCTAGTGCACAAGCTCTTAGCATATCCTCCAAAATCTGATTGACTCTCTCAGTCTGTCCATCTGTCTGCGGGTGGAAAGCTATGCTAAACTCCAGTCTGGTTCCCAAAGTTTCATGCAACTGATTCCAGAACTTTGAGGTAAACTGGGTTCCTCTATCTGATACTATACTCCTTGGAACTCCATGCAGACAAACGATTCTAGTCATGTATATCTTTGCCAACTTTGCACTGGTATAGGTAGTCTTCACTGGAATGAAATGAGCTACCTTTGTCAAACGATCGACTACGACCCATATCGAGTCATAGCCTGAACGTGTTCTGGGCAATCCTGTAATAAAATCCATGCCTAACTTATCCCACTTCCATTCGGTTATGGGCAATGGCTATAGCAATCCGGCTGGCTTCTGATGTTCTGCCTTTACTCTCTGACATACATCACAAATTGCTACATATTCCGCAATATCCTTCTTCATTCCGGTCCACCAGCAAATATCCTTCAAATCCAAATACATCTTGGTATTTCCTGGGTGAATCGAATATGGTGAATCATTGGCCTCTTTTAAAATTAAATTCCTGATCTCCGGATCATTTGGCACATAAACACGGTCTTCAAACCATAAGGTATCATGCTCATCCTCACGAAATCCCTTAGCTTTTCCTTTGCTCATTTTCTCCTTTATCTCGGCAATCTCCTTATCAGTCTTTTGGGCTTCTCTGATCGTATCCATCAACGTAGACTGAATCTCCAATTCTGCTACATAGCCTCTCGGAACTATTTCCAAACAAAGCTCTCGAAGATTTTCGGCTAACTCCCTTGGTAAATCTCCCGTCATTAAGGTGTTGACATGGCTCTTACAGCTCAACGCGTCAGCTACTACATTAACCTTTCCGGGGTGATAATGCAATTTCATATCATAATCCTTGATGAGCTCCAACCATCTCCTTTGTCTGAGATTCAACTCCTTCTGTGAAAATATACTTCAAACTCTTATGATCCGCGTACACCTCGCAATGGTTTCCAATCAGAAAATGTCTCCAAGCCTTCAGTGCATGCACTACGGCTGCTAACTCCAAATCATGTGTAGCATAATTCAACTCATGAGGCTTAAGCTGTCGTGAGGCATATGAAACAACTCTTCCTTCCTGCATAAGTACTGCTCGAAGTCCTCGACGTGAAGCGTCACAATACACCTCATAATCCTTGGTCTGGTCTGGCAAAATCAACACTGGTGAGGTAACCAAACGTTTCTTCAACTCCTGAAAACTAGCCTCACATTCCTCAGTACATATGAACTTGGTATCCTTCTTTAACAACTCCGTCATAGGCTTCGCAATCTTTGAGAAATTCTCAATAAACCTCTGGTAGTATCCAATGAGTCCAAGAAAACTCCAGATCTCTCCAATTGTGGTTGGCGCTTCCCACTTGGTCACAGTATGAACTTTAGTGGGATCTACTGCTATACCTTCTTCGGATATAACGTGTCCGAGAAATCCAACTTCTTTCAACCAAAACTCACATTTGCTAAATTTCGCATATAATTGATGTTCTCTGAGCTTTCCAAGAACCAAACGCAAATGCTCCTTATGCTCCTCTTCATTTTTCGAGTAAACCAGGATATCATCAATGAACACTACGGCGAACTTATCCAAGAACTCCATAAACACTTTGTTCATCATGTTCATAAAATATGCAGGTGCGTTAGTCAGACCAAATGACATAACGGTATACTCGTACAGCCCATACCTGGTGGTAAAAGCTGTCTTGGGTATATCCTGTTCTCGAATCTTCAACTGGTGGTATCCTGATCGTAGATCAATCTTGGAAAACACCTTAGCTCCATGCAATCGATCAAACAGATCATTGATCATCGGTAGTGGGTACTTTTTCTTGATGGTTACTTCATTCAATCCTCGATAATCAACAACCATCCTTAACGATCCATCCTTCTTCTCCACTAGAAGTACTGGCGATCCCCAAGGCGATGAACTT
Source organism: Triticum urartu (assembly GCF_003073215.2). NCBI lineage: Eukaryota > Viridiplantae > Streptophyta > Magnoliopsida > Poales > Poaceae > Triticum > Triticum urartu. The sequence continues at coordinate 320,406,016 of NC_053027.1, read as the reverse complement.
GGGCAAATGTATCCTTTATCCAGAAACTCCTTAATTTGCTTCTTAATTTCCACCAAATCCTTTGCAGGCATCCTATATGGTCTCTTTGATATTGGCCCGGTGCATGGCAAAAGCTCAATCAAAAACTCAATATCTCTATCAGGTGGCATGCCTGGCAATTCTTCTGCAAATACATCAGGGAAATCCTTCACTACTGGTACTTCCTCCTGCACAACTCCTGTTAAACAATTTACTTGAGTCCTCTTCGACACATGCCGGGATACATACTTGATCCTTCTCCCTTCTGGGGTGGTAAGTAAGATCGACTTACTGGCGCAATCGATGTTTCCTCCATACATCGACAACCAATCCATAACCAATCCATACCCAGAATTACATCCAAACCTTGTGATTCCAATATTATCAAATCTGAGGGTGTCACATCCCTAGCTTCTGGTAATGCTCTAGGCTAGCTTCATGTGTGCATCATGTCTATATTCCGAAAGTTGAAATGAGGAAATTGAAAGCCTCGGAAATCATTTTAATAAAAGGGCAAGAAACCCTAAAACTGCAATCAGTAAATCCAAAAATGCCCTAGAAATAGCTCTGACAATTTTGGCAAGAGTTATAAATCAAACCAAAATTTTGGAACATTTCTAAGGAATTATTTGGGCTCTGATTTTAAATCAATATTCTATTTGAATTTGGAGTTATATTCATAATATATAATGAATATATTTTCAAATGCCCTGAGATATTTTATGTATATGAGGAGTAGACCTTAAGTGACATAAAATTATCCAGGGGAGTTTTGGCACTGTTTTCAAATTTGTTTGAATTTGAATTCAGTGGCAATTAAATAAAACAAAACAGAAGAAAAATTAAAAAAGAGCAGAAGACCTACCTGGCCTTACCTGCGGCCCAGCAAGCCGGCCCAGCCCAGCTGGCCCCTGCCAGTCGTCCCGTACCTCTTCCAGTAGGCAGAGGAAAGGCAGTGAGCGCACGCGCCCGAGCGGCCACCTCATGCTTCGCCGTGTCGACGCCTCCTTCCTCCCAACCCCGCGCCCAGGAGACGTGGACGAGGCCGTGCTGATCCCCCTTCTTCCCTGGCCATTTTCACCCTCTCCCTCCTCCTTCTTTGCCCGAACAAAGAGCCCCGCCGGCCACCGCAGCGCGCAGCTCACCGCTGACGTGGTCACTGGCCTCCCATCGCCTACCCACCTTGCATGAGAGCTCCGCCTCTCTGTTCTCTTCCTCATATCCGAGCCGCACGACGCCGGGAGCCCTGTACCGTTGTCCTCGCCCGCTTCTTCAACCCTCGGTCGTGAAGATCTCCGGCGACCGTACGCCGTCGTCAGTGCATCCCCGACTTCCCCCTCGCGCTCGTTAGCCTCGCTGTGAGCCTCCGCACCGAACCCCTCTCTTCCCTCTGCTGATTTCATCCTCTAACCGCGGGCTCCATTGAGCCCGAGAGCTCGTCGCCGCCGACCATGGCGCCGCCGTGGCCAGAGCCCGAACCAGCCGCCCCCGCATGCGTCATCGTTCTCCCCGCCTCTGTAGGAGCCCGTAGCCACCACCAGCTCCTCCTCCCGTACACCACAATGCCATCCTGGCCAACTCCGTGCGGGCGCCGCCGCGGATGTGCTCGTTGCCGTCAGCTCCGGCGACTACGCGACCAATCAGTGGCACCGTTGGACGCGGCGCATCCCCAGGGTCCTGTAGAATCCACCCGCGCGACGAATGGTCCCCGGAACGGAGATTCCGGCGTGCCTCCGCCTTCGGTTGAGGTCGCCGGCGGCCTAACCCCGGCCGGCTGACGTGTCAAATTAGGCTAAAACTAATTAGTCACTAACTACCCTCCCTAGTCACTGACATGTGGGCCCATGCCCTTCTCACACTTTTAGATAGGATTAAATTAGCACTAACAGTCTTTGTTAATTAGCCTAGTCACTGACCAGTGGGTCCCAGCGTCAGGTTTGACCTGGACCACGCCCGTTGACCGCTGACATCACAGTGACGTCATGCTGACGCAATAACTCTTTTCTGGATTTATTCTTTTACAGGAAATTCCAGAAAATTGCCTAAACTTCTAAAAATCATAGAAATTCAACCGTAACTCCAAATAAGATAAATTATATATGAAAAATGATCAGAAAAATCCAAGGAATCTGAATATGGCATTTTCATGCATGTTTGAAAAACTTAACCTCACTGTTTAGTCCAAAACATGATAATGCACTATTTGAATTCATAGTTTGAATTTGAATTTGAACCTGGTGTTCAAACCAACTCCATTTGACTTGTTGCTAGTTGCATTAGCTCAATCAACAGCATATTGCCATGTCATGATCATGCATCATATTGTTGCATCGCATTGATTGTGTTCTTCCTTGTTTGCCGGTAATTGCCCCCTCTTAGTAGACGTTGTTTCCGACAACGTGATCGATGACACCGATGAAGAGCTATACTATCTTCAGAAGTGCCAGGCAAGCAAAACCCCCTTGTTCATTCCGATACAATCCTACTCTCTCGCTCCTGCTCTCTTTTACTGCATTAGGACAACAACGTTACAACTATTACATGCTGCGGTAGCTGAACCCCTTTCCTCTGCATGACCTGTCATTGCCACAGTAAATAGATGAAACCCACTAGCATGAGTAGGAGTTGCTGGAGCCCTGATGTGCCTACTCATTCATGCTTGTTGTCATGCCTGCTACTTCTTAGAGTTGAGTCGGGTCTGATTCATCGGGAATGGATTGGAATGTGGTGAACATGTCCTACTGTTGAGAGCTAAGTGTGTGAACACGATTTGGTAAAGGTAGCGGTGAGAGGCCATGTAGGAGTACATGGTGGGTTGTCTCATTGCAGCCGTCCTTAGGAACTGAGTTCTGTGTTTGTGATCCATGAATAGTTACTAACACACATTGGGCTCCAGGCGCTCCAAGCTCTCTTGTCTTATTAATCAACTCGATCCTTGTCCAGGAGTTGCAACTAGTTTCTGGTGTTTGTAGGTAGTGCTAGTAGTCTACCAAGTGGCACCCGGTACAGGTGGGATTTGGACAGACTAGGCACGGTGGCCGGTGTACCAAGTGGCACCCGGATGGTGGGCTTGGGAACCCTGCTCACATCGTTTGGGGCCGTGAGCGACACCCCGGCCGGATCTCTTTGCGGATGGAACTCGAATAGGCGATAAACCTGGACTAGAGACTTGTTGGTTAGTCAGGTCGTGGCCGACTCCCTCGCCCAGTTTCCGCTTGAAGGTTGCCGAGGTACATGACATGTACAGGGCGATAAGTGGCCAGAGCGTGTGTGAAGAAGTACACCCCTGCAGGGTTATCATTATCTATTAGAATAGCCGGATTCCTCGGATATGGAAACTTGGACCCCTTGCATAGTTCATAGACAAGTGAAAGTGGATACTCTAAAATGCGCCAGATAAGCGTGAGTGCTACGGATGGCGTTCTCGTAGGGAGACGGGAGCGGATCCATAGTGGTGTATTGGTATGGTGAATTTGTGGACTCGTGTGCGCCACCTCAAAAGAGTTACTTGCAGTCGTAGTTCAGGTTAGCCACTGAGTCAAAGCTGGCTTGCTGCAGTTAAACTCCACCACCCTCTTTGTTGATACCGATGCATATGTAGTTAGTTCTGATGTAAGTCTTGCTGGGTACATTTGTACTCACGTTTGCTTAATTTATGTTTTGTAGAGAGACATGAGTCTCGCTAGTAGTTCCGCGTGGACTTCGACGTTTAGCTTGTTACCTCAGCTACGATCTTGTGCCCTCGGCAGGATCTGGTAGATAGTCAGGCTTCTCAGCCTTTTTCATTTGTAGATGTCTGTACTCAGACATGTTAAGCTTCCGCATGTGCTTTGACTTGTATGCTCTGAATGTGGGGTCATGAGACCCATGCTTGTAATATCTCGCTCCTCGGAGCCTAATGAATAAATACTTGAGTCATAGAGTCTTGTTGTGATGCCATGTTGTATGTACTCATATCGGGCATATTGTGTGTATGATTGAAATGCTTGGTATGAGTGGGATCCGACAATCTAGTTGTTTACCTTGGCAGCCTATCATATGGGTAAATGTAGTCTAGTGCTTTCTGAGCGATAGTAGTCCGCTACAGCCTAGTTCACCAGAGTCCTGCTAGCCCAGCACTACTGCTCGGAACACTTGACTGGCCGGCATGTGTTTCACTTTGTTCCTGTGTCTGTCCCTTCGGGGAAATGTCACGCGGTGACTTCCGGAGTCCTGTTAGCCCAGTGCTACAGCCCGGATTCACACGTTGATGACCGACATACTCGATGTGATTCATGTATGCCTGTCCTCATGGGTTAGCGCCGCTTTGGGTTCACGACTAGCCATGTCGGCCCGGGTTCTCTGTCATATGGATCCTAGCGACACACTATCATATACGTGAGCCAAAAGGCGCAAATGGTCCCGAGACAAGTAAGGTGGCACCCGTGGGAATACCGTGCGTGAGGCCGCAAAGTGATATGATGTGTTACATGTTAGATCGATGTGGCTTAGGATCGGGGTCCTGACAGCTTTGGTATCAGAGCCTGACTGCCTGTAGGATTACCAAGCCAAACTGGTTGAAGTTGAGTCTAGAAATGCTTTAGTTATATAAGGGAATTGATTGTGGAAGGGAACGTAAGGCTCTTTTTACTCCTTATACCTCATGGCCTTCTGATCTGAGTCAACCTCTTCTCTTCTACGGGGATTAAGAACTAGGCCTTCTCATCTATGTATCAGGATGACGTGTTACTAATCCATAGACTTATAAGATTGATGGATTTAAGCCTTAGTTCAGTTCCTACTACTTCCGTGTGTTCATAGTTGGTCTTGGAACTTTGATATTGTGCATCTAAGTGGTTATGCCACCAATTTGTAGGATGTCTCAAAACTTTATGAGCATTTACAGCCGTTATGCTGTCCGAGTCATCCCAGGTTTCTAGATAGTCTGATGCATTTGCAAATCCTTCCTCCTAGTTTTCAATGTCCTTTTGGCCCAGATTAAGCACACTAATCGGTCTGTTGAGGTACTCCATTGCCTCGGTATATATGTTGGACCGGAAGGTGGCAGGCTGTTAATGGACCGGATCAAATATGGGCCGACATTAAGCACACTAATCGGTGTGTGAATACATAGACCACAACACGTCCCTAGTGAGCCTCTAGTTGACTAGCTCGTTGATCAAAAGATAGTCATGGTTTCCTGACTATGGACATTGGATGTCATTGATAACGGGATCACATCATTAGGAGAATAATGTGATGGACAAGACCCAATCCTAAGCATAGCTCAAAGATCATGTAGTTCGTTTGCTGTAGCTTTTCTGAATGTCAAGTATCATTTCCTTAGACCATGAGATTGTGCAACTCCCGGACACCGTAGGAGTGCCTTGGGTGTGCCAAACGTCACAACGTAACTGGGTGACTATAAAGGTACATTACAGGTATCTCCGAAAGTGTCTGTTGGGTTGGCATGAATCGAGACTTGGATTTGTCACTCCGTGTGACGGAGAGGTATCTCTGGGCCCACTCGGTAATGCATCATCATAATGAGATCAATGTGATCAAGTGGTTGATCATGGGATCATGCATTACGGCATGAGTAAAGTGACTTGCCGGTAACGAGACTGAACAATGTATTGGGATACCGACGATCGAGTCTCGGGCAAGTAACGTACCGATTGACAAAGGGAATTGTATACGGATTGATTGAATCCTCGACATCGTGGTTCATCCGATGAGATCATCGTGGAGCATGTGGGAGCCAACATGGGTATCCAGATCCCGCTGTTGGTTATTGACCGGAGAGTCGTCTCGGTCATGTCTGCATGTCTCCCGAACCCGTAGGGTCTACACACTTAAGGTTCGGTGACGCTAGGGTTGTTAGGAAGACTTGTATGTGATTACCGAATTTTGTTAGGAGTCCCAGATGAGATCCCGGATGTCACAAGGAGTTCCGGAATGGTCCGGAGGTGAAGATTTATATGTAGGAAGTTGTCATACAGTCACCAGAAAGGTTCGCGGGCATATCGGTATTGTACTGGGGCCACCGGAGGGGTTCCGGGGGTCCACCAGGAGGGGCCACCTCTTCCGGAGGGCCTTATGGGCTGTATGGAGAAGGGAACCAGCCCAAGTGGGCTGGGGCGCCACACCCCCCTAGGGCCCATGCGCCTAGGGTTGGGGGAAACCATAAGGGGGGCGCCCCCTTGCTTGGGGGCAAGCCCCCCTGGCCACCGCCCCCCTCTCTAGATCTCATCTAGAGGGGGCCGGCCCCTTCCCCCTTCCCCTATAAGTAGAGGGGTGAGGGGAGGGCTGCAAATAACATCCAAGGCGCAGCCCCTCCCCTCCCCAACACCTCTCCTCCTCCGAAAGAGCTTGGCGAAGCCCTGCTGGAGTACTGCAGCTTCACCACCACCACGCCGTCGTGTTGCTGTTGGAGCCCTCTTCCTCAACCTCTCCCTCCTCCTTGCTAGATCAAGGCGCGGGAGACGTCCTCGCTCCGTACGTGTGTTGAACGCGGAGGTGCCGTCCGTTCGGCGCTAGGATCTTCGGTGATTTGGATCACTCGAGTATGACTCCATCAACCCCGTTCTCTTGAACGCTTCCGCTCGTGATCTACAAGGGTATGTAGATGCACTCCTTTCTCCCTCGTTGCTAGATGACTCCATAGATTGATCTTGGTGATGCATAGAAAATTTTAAAATTCTGCTACGTTCCCCAACAACCTCTGCTCAAGGGAATCGAAGGCGGGGCGCCTCTCGGCAAGAAGTTTCGCCTTGACCTCTAGTTGGGCCTTCTGAGCCTCCATCTCCTCCTTCAACTTCTCCAGGTGGTAGTGCTGCGCAGCCTGCTCCCGGCCCACTTTCTCCAGCTCGAACAGTCAGCAAACGCAGCCTCACGAGCCTTCAGGTCCTCCTCCCGCACCTCAAGTCGGTGGGTCCCGGTGGCTTGCTCGTCATGGAGGGCCTTCGGCTGGGCCTCCGCTGCTTGGCAGTGTTCCTCGGCGGCCTTGGCGTCCTTCACCGCTATCTTGCGGGCTACCGTAGCCAGGCCGAGCACCCGCTCACCCTCCTCTAAAGCCGCCACAGCTTGGCGCCAGGCCGCCCTAACGGATGTATCGGCCCGGAGCCATCCGGAGATCGGCTTCAGGCGCCCCGACGCCCTGCGTTGGTTAGGCCCTTGAAGATCACCCTGGAGCTGATCTAGCACGGAGAGGGCATCATCCAGAACAATGGGTGCAGCGGAAGAATCATGGCCCAGCGGCGTGATGGACGGGGGAGGAGACATCGTCAGCGCAAGTGAGGCAGTAGCGGCAGAGAAGGCTGGGAGCCCGAAGCCTCTAGGACCTCAGGAGGCGAGCTGAGGGTGGGCGCCTCCAGAGCCAGTGAAAGCACAAGTGCTCCCTGGGTAATTTTGGTAATTAATGTCAACATATCTCTTGTTGGACTAATACTTTTATCTAGTATATTTCAGAATGTTCAACAAAGGCGTGGCATGGACAAGAGGATGTGGAACCCCTTCAAGAAGCTAAGGACAAGGATTGGCAAAAGCTGAAGACTCTACATTTTCATTTTAGTGATCCAAGATCACATTGAGTCCATAGGAAAAGCCAATACTATTAAAAGTGGATGAGGTGTTGCCTAATCGCTTGCTTGCTCAAAGTGCTTAGTGATATGCTCCAAAGCCCTCAACCACTTTCTCATTTCCACATATGTCCCAAACCAAAAGTAAAACTCAGCCCCACCGATTTGATCTATCCGGCGCCACCGAGTTCACTTGACATAGCCACTGCCAGAAACCCTAATCAATTCGGTCCCACTGATGGGATCTCGGTCTCACCGAGATGTGCTTGCAAACTCTCTGTTGCCTATTGCAATTATGTCGGTCTCACCGAGATAAGCAATCGGTCCCACCGAGTTTGCTTAACCAACTCTCTGTTTTCCTTATTACCAAAATTGGTCTCACCAACTTTGTGTAATCGGTCAAACCGAGTTGAGGTTTTACCCTAACCCTAGCACATCGGTCCCACCGAGTTTACTATGTCGGTCCCATGCAAAAGCCTAACGTTCACATTTTGAACTGAATCAGTCTGATCGAAGTTTGTGTATTCGGTCTCACAGAGTTTGGTAAATTGTGTGTAATGGTTAGATTTTGTGTGGAGGCTATATATATACCCCTCCACCCAACCTCCATTCATGGAGAGAGCAATCAGAACGTCCCTACACTTCTACCATACATTTTTTGAGAGAGAACCACCAACTCATGTCTTGAGACCAAGATATTCCATTCCAACCACAAGAATCTTGATCTCTAGCCTTCCCCAAGTTGCTTTCCAGTAAAATCATCTTTCCACCAAATCCAAATAGATGAGAGAGAGTTGAGTGTTGGGGAGACTATCATTTGAAGCACAGGAGAAAGGTGTTCATCATCAACACACCATCTATTACCTTTTGGAGAGTGGTGTCTCCTAGATTGGTTAGGTGTCAATTGGGAGCCTCCGTCAAGATTGTGGAGTTGAACCAAGGAGCTTGTACGAGCAAGGAGATCGTCTACTTCATGAAGATCTACCCAAGTGAGGCAAGTCCTTCGTGGGCGATGGCCGTGGTGGGATAGACAAGGTTGCTTCTTCGTGGCCCCTTCGTGGGTGGAGCCCTTCGTGGACTCGCGCAACCATTACCCTTCGTGGGTTGAAGTCTCCATCAACGTGGATGTATGATATCACCACCTATCGGAACCACGCCAAAAATCTCCGTGTCTCGAATTGAGTTTGCACAATCCAATCCCATCCCTTTACTTTCTTGCAACTTGCATGCCTTACTTTCTGCTGCTCATATACTCTTTCCATGCTTGCTTGAAATGTATTGTGAATGTTTAAACTTATGCTAAAAACTCCACCTTAACTTAAAGATTTTAAAAACCGCTACTTTTCCTTGTTGAGGGTCTAATCACCGCACCCCTCTAGACATCTCTTCTCTATCCTACAATTGGTATCAGAGCATTGGTTTCCATTGCTTTGGTTTAATCACCATTGGGGGAAGATGGATGAGTCTACATTAGGGAGTCTTAGACGTAGAGTACCTATACTTGATGGAGAGTTATTTCATGAGTGGAAAATAGAGATGCTTGAGATTTTCAATGAATATCACTGGAACAAGTACATTACTAGCCCTTGCGCACCCCTTGTTGACCCCTTGCATCCTACCCTTGATGAGTCTATTGACATGATTCGTAATCTTAGAACCATCAATTTAATCACTAGAGGATTACCTAGAAACTTGATTGCTAGCTTTCTTGCTCTTGATTGTGCTTACACCATATGGAGATTTCTTGAGGAACGATTTCCAAACTATTCCTTGCAAAATTTAGATGAGATTCTTCACAAGTCTATTGCTTTGAGTAAGATGAATTCCAATGATCCTAAGTTTGGTGATTGTCTATTTGATCTTACTAACCTCATGCGTGCCAAGGAAGATGTTGGAATCATTAGCAATATCATCTCTGAAGCCATTAGAATTCATAAAGATGAACATTGTGATAATCACCTATCTAATGAATCACTCTCTCTAGGAATTGATCAATCACAAGACGATGTTGAACATGGGTACTATGATGAAGCTGATGATAGTGACTTTGATCTTGATGAGTCTATGAGACATTTTGGTCTTATGGAAAATCTTCGCAGCTACATGGTTGAAGGAAAGGAATGGGTTCTTGATAGTGGATGTACCGATCACATGACCGGAGACAAGGACATGTTTCGTGAGCTTGCTGAAAACAATTTCCCTCGAAAGTATGTTACTTTTGGTGAAAACTCAAAGGGTAAGGTGGCCATCTAACATGATAGCTCCATACAAAATGTTATGCTCATTGAATCCCTTGGGTATAATTTACTTCTCGTATCTAGACTTGCTGACTTTGGTTTCAATGTCCTATTTACTGAAGTAGATTGCCAAGTGTTTCGTAGAGATAATCAATATGGTCTTTACCGGTATACGTAGAGGTGATCTATACATTGTTGATTTCACTAAAAAGGCTCAACGTAGAACTTGCTTAATTGCTAAATCATCTAAAGGTTGGTTGTGGCATAGAAGGTTAAGTCATGTGGGCATGCGAAATCTTGATAAGATTATTAAAGGTAATCATATCCTTGGAGTGGAAGATGTTATATTTGACAAGGATAGATTGTGCAGTGCTTGTCAAGCAGGAAAAAAAGTTGGAGGGAAGTTACCCCGTGAAGAACATCATGACCACGAGAAGACCGCTTGAGCTACTTCATATGGATCTCTTCGGTCCTAATGCCTATAAAAGTCTTGGTGAAACTCATTTGGTCTAGTCATAGTCGATGATTTTTCAAGATTTACGTGAGCGTTCTTTCTTGATGATAAATCATAGGTCCAAAAGATCTTCAAGAACTTCGCTAGGAAGGCCCAAAATCAATTTGAAGTTAATATCAAGAATGTTCGTAGTGACAATGGAATGGAGTTCAAGAACGGAAAAGTGGATACCTTTCTTGACGAAGAAGGGATTTCACACGAGTTTTCGGCTACGTACACACCTCAACAAAATGGAGTTGTTGGGAGGAAGAATCGGACCCTTATTGAGATGGAGAGAATGATGCTTGATGATTACAAGATGCCAAAACACTTTTATACGGAAGCAGTTGAGACAACTTGTCATGCAACAAATCACTTGTATCTTCACAAGCTACTCAGTACGATGGCATACGAGCTCCTCACAGGTAACAAACCCCAAGTTGGATACTTTCAAGTATTCAGCTCAAAGTGTTACATTCTTGATAAGCATCGTCATTCTAAATTTTCTCCAAAATCTCATGAGGGTTTCCTACTTGGTTATGGCTCAAACTCTCACACTTACTGTGTCTACAACAATTTCTCCCGAAATGTGGAAGAGACGGTAGATGTGAAGTTTGATGAATCTAAAGGCTCGCAAGTAGAGCAATTGCCAATTGATGTAGTAGACAAACATCCTTCGGAAGCAATCCAAGACTTCTCTATTGGCAAGATACGCCCAACAGAGGAGAAGGAGAGTACCTCGTCCGTCCAAGTGGAAGCTTATAGAAGGTGAACCAAGAGTTGAGACGGAGGCATCCACAAGTGGGACACACCAAGATGAAGAAAGCGAGGAAGTACACCAATATGAACCTCATCAACCTCCTCCACCTCGACAAGAGAACGAATGTCAACAATGAAGAATGCCAAGAGAAAGAACAAGATGACGAAGAAGATGTTCCACCCTGACCCTAACAAAAGTTCTCACGAGTTAGAGCAAGAGTCACATGAGACCATCCCGTTGAGCAAATCTTCAATGATATCCAAACCAGGAGAATCACTCGCTCTAAAACTCGTTTGGCAATTTTTTGTGAACATTATTCATTCATCTATAGCATTGAACCTATGAAGGTTGAAGAAGCATTGGAAGATCCGGATGGGATAAATGCCATGCATGAAGAGCTACACAACTTTGAGAGGAACCAAGTGTGGACATTGGTTGAGAAGCCCGACAACAACCACAACATCATCGGTACCAAATGGTTGTTCTCAACAAAGCAACAAGCAAGACGAAGATGGACAAGTCTTTCGCAACAAAGCATGTATCGTCACCCAATGCTACACTCAAGTAGAAGGTATGGACTATGGTGAGATATATTCCCCCGTTGCTAGACTTTAGTCCATCCTCATTTTACTTCCCTATGCTAATCACCATGATATTACCTTGTACCAAATGGACATTAAAAGTTCGTTTCTAAATGGTGAAATTGAGGAGGAAGTTTATGTAAAACAACCTCCTGGCTTTGTTAATCCTAAGAAACGGACCATGTTTACAAACTTCACAAAGCACTTTATGGTATTTAACAAGCTCCTAGAGCATGGTATAAATGCTTAACCAGGTTCCTTATTGAAAAAGGCTTTGAGATTGGAAAGATAGATTCTACTATTTTTACTAAAAGGGTTAATGGTGAATTATTTGCGTGCCAAATTTATGTTGATGATATCATATTTGGTTCGACTAACACCCATTTTAGTGAAAAGTTTGGAAAGCTAATGTCGGAGAAGTTTGAGATGTCTATGATGAGTGAACTCAAGTTCTTTCTTGGTTTGCAAATCCAGAAAACTAAGAAGGGTACCTTTGCCAGAAAGGAATTATTGCGCCAGCATGACCTCATAGTGACGTCAGCAGGTCAACGGCTCGGTCCAGGTCAAACCTGACATGTGGGGTCCACACGTTAGTGACATAGTTAACTAACAAGGTTAATTAAAAGTAAACTAAACCTAATCTAGTTTAGTTAAGGCCTGGGCCCACATGTCAGAGACTAACCTATCTAACTAAGTTAATTAACGCTAATTAATCTATTGCTTAATTAAGCAGGGGCCTGCCCACACGTTAGTGAGTCAGGAGGGGGAGTCAGCCCAGCCAACCGGGGTCAAAACACGCCAAAGTTGACCCGCGGCTCGCCGCCGGCGAGGCCAGAGACGGCAGATGCGTTCGGGATTCATCCTCCGGCGTCCAAAACGACGGACAAGGCCATCTACGGAACGAGGAGACTCGTCCGCGTTGAACTGTGCAAGCGGGAGGGGCAGGGGTGGAGCAAGCTCGCCGGACTCGAGCTCATGGCGGCGGCCGGCACTCGGGTGAACTCGGAATGGACGCGGTAGGGCACGGCAGGAGCCAAGGGGGCATGCGTTCGAATCGTGGGGCTGCACTGATTGCAGTGGTGAGCTCGGACGTGTGCTTGCACGGCCGTAGCCACGATGGCATCATGGCCGGCGGTGAGGTGCTCTCGGCTCCGGTGGACACGGCGGCTACACGGCGCAATCGATGTGTTGAGGAGGGGGGTTAGGGGCAGGAGCTCACAACGGTTGCAATGGGGGCGTCGGCGAGCTCGGGGAGGGGCTGGTGATGACGGGAGGTCGTCGGCGATCTTTGGCGGCAGAGGAGGAAGAAGACAAGGTAGCCGGCGATGCGGGGCGTCCGTCATCACGTGGCTCCTCATAGATGATGAAGACCACCCTACGGTTCTCCTGGACGGGTCGGCGCGGCGAGGGGAGCTCCGCGGGCACGGCTTTGGCAAGCGGCGGCGACGGCGGCGCTCGGGGAAGAGAGGGGGAGGGAGCCAGAGGTGGGGATGAGCATGGGGAGACTGAGTGAGTGGTCCAGGGAGCTGCGTCACGTCTCGAGGGCGTGGGGGGGGAGGAGAGCACGCCAGCGCGAAGCAAGAGCTGGCGCAGCCGGCGTCGTGCTCTGGTTCGCCTCTGCCTACTAGCAGAGGTAGAAGACGGTCATGCCCCTATGGGCTGGGCCTCTATAGTGCTGGGCTGGGCCAGGGAGGTGAGCCGCAGGTAACTCTTCCCTCTTCTCTTTTTTTATTTCAGTTTTCTATTTCTTTTATTCTATTTTGAATTAGTAAAAATACTAATCCACTTTGTAAAATCCTGAAAATAATTGTGGGTAGTGTTTGGATTATTTCCAACAACCCAAAACTAGTTTCAGAGTTATTAGAGCATTTAAAAATATATATAGGATTTAAATGCTCCAATTCAAATACGAATATGAGTTAATTCAAAGATCCAGAATGTCCTGGAAATATATGTTCATCATTTTTGGTAGAGGTTTTCACCTTTATCAAAAATCATGAACATTTTCAAAGGATATTTTGGGATCTTTGAAAATATTTTTACTGATCCTAGTTAAATTCATTTGGTGCTAGGGTTTCAACAATCCCCATTTCAAGTTTCATGAAATTTAAACATGATGCATGGATGCAATGCCACTAGTTACAAGCAAACTCTAGGGCTCTGACATGTACATCGATGCAAATGAACATGGAAACAGCTTACTATTCACATTTTTTACTGAAAATTGAAACCACTGAACATGATCACTTCCTTATCTCTGAAATTATGTGATGTTGTTTGTAATGGTATTTGGTTTCTGTATTCTGCAAGCCTCATGATGCTAATTGAAATATCCTTTATCATGTTGTAGATGCTTAGCAAATGCTTTTGCTACTACCTGATCATAATCATCTGCCTTTTACTCCTTTCATTTCTGTATGAATGGCCTGAAGAGACTTATCCCACATGGGCACATAGACCAGGATACATTGTATCTCAGGATATAGCAAAAGAGGGGAGCTAAGGGTATGCACCCTTCTAATTTTTTGGTAGGGTACCCCTTTTCTTGTTAGTGATAACGAATTCTCTTCAGCTGCTTTGGTATGAAATGGTATTCAAGGCAGCTTAGAGAAAAATACCATGCTCTCTAATTGTTGTGTGGAATATTAACTAGGGATCTTGACTTGCAGATGTTCAAGATGGAGGATGTTATCCAATGAGATGAAGAATGAAGGTTTTGATGTCAAGTATCAGAATGATGCGAGGATCTTGGCGCATATTGGTGGAAGGCTATGAGGATGGGTCTCTAGTTTCCCACTAGAAGGAAGGCAAATGATTGCCCTGAGACAAGTTCCAGAAAACAAAGCGAGGGCTTTTTTTCATACACGAACCATAATGTTTCCTCTCTATTTAATTAGTTACATTAGTTTATAGGAAACTTGGATGGTCAGTAGTTCATAACAGATGAACTATTTATATGTGAAAATTAATGCATGTGTGTTGTTTGGTTCTGGTTTAATATTGTTGGAAGACATGTGCTTTGCTGTTATGAATTATGCTACTTGATTTATTTTGTTGGTAATGTGAAATGCAGCTATCGAAGGGCTTGCAGATGTTGGTCGGCAAAATAAAACCCCGTATGATAGTTGGTCGGTAAAAGCTAATGACAGGCCCAACAGTATGTTGGTCGGGAAAGCCCATGGCAGCCCTCACAGATAGTCGGTCGGGAAACTTATACCCTATCAGACAGTTGGTCGGGAAAGGCCCATGGCAACCCCAGCGAACTGTTGGTCGGGAAAGGCCCATGGCACGCCCAACAGATTGTTGGTCGGGAAAGATACACCAAAGCCGACAAGCAGTCGGTCGGGAAAACTATGTCGGTCGGGAAAAGGCTTTCCCGTCTGGACTTTCCCCAACAGACGCTATCGGTCGGCAATAGTCTTCCCCGATTGACTGTCTGTTGGTGGAACTTGTATACCCGACCAACCTGACTGTAGGGAATGTAGTGTTGTGCTGTAGTGTTCTCATTGTCCCACTGCGGACACTCAGAGATGTAGTGGCCAGGTTTGTTGCACTTGTGGCATGTTCTCTTCTTGTAGTCAAGAGCAGAAGCTTCATCATTCCTTGAGCTTGATCGTGAGGACTTTCTGAAGCCTTTCTTCTTGGTGAATTTTTGGAACTTCTTCACAAGCATAGCAAGCTCCTTTCCAATGTCTTCAGGATCATCAGAACTGCTGTCAGATTCTTCTTCAGATGAGGAGACAGCTTTTGCCTTCAAGGCACGAGTTCGCCCATAGTTGGGACCGTAGATGTCTCTTTTCACAGAAAGCTGAAACTCATGTGTGTTGAGCCTCTCAAGTATGTCAGACGGATTGAGTGTCTTGAATTTAAGACGTTCTTGAATCATCAAGGCTAAGGTGTCAAACGAGTTGTCAAGTGATCTCAGGAGTGTCTTGACGACTTCATGCTTGGTGATCTCGGTAGCGCCGAGGGCTTAAAGCTCATTTGTGATGTCAGTGAGTCGATCAAACGTGTGCTGGACATTCTCATTGTCATTTCTCTTGAAGCGGTTGAAGAGGTTGCGAAGGACACTGATTCTCTGATCTCTCTGGGTTGAGACGCCTTCGTTGACCTTGGAGAGCCAGTCCCAGACTAGCTTAGATGTTTCCAAAGCACTCACACGGCCATACTGTCCTTTGGTCAGATGACCATAGATGATGTTTTTGGCAGTGGAGTCCAGTTGAACGAACTTCTTGACATCAGCAGCGGTGACACCTTCACCGGCCTTGGGAACGCCATTCTTGACGACATACCATAGGTCGACATCAATGGCTTCAAGATGCATGCGCATCTTATTCTTCCAGTAGGGATATTCAGTTCCATTGAAGATTGGGCATGCAGTGGAGACTTTGATTATCCCTGCAGTCAACATAGCTAAAACTCCAGGTGGCTAAACCGAATCACACAGAACAAGGGAGTACCTTCCTATGATACCAATTGAAAGTGCTAGTGATCGACTAGAGGGGGGTGAATAGGCGATTTTTATGAAAGTATTCAAAACATGGAAGTTTCGAAGACAAACAATAGAAATAAACCTATTACCATGCAACGGAAGGTAGACTACACTAGGCAAGCCATAGTCAAGTATTCAATAGAGTGAAAGCACAATGACTAATAGCAGCAATGTAGTAAGGATCAGGTAGGAAGATATTGTGAAGCCACACAGAACACGCAGTCACTCAGTGAAGACAAAAGATAGTGCGAACATATAATGACTTCACGAGGACCAACAGTAAGTAAAGGGAAGGGAAGGAAGAAACCAGTGACTCGTTGAAGACAATGATTTGTTGGACTAGTTCCAGTTGCTGTGAGAACTATACGTCTGGTTAGGGAGGCTGAGATTCAACTCAGAGGACCTCGTCTTCACCTGATTCCCATTGAGCTAAGGACACCCAGTCCTCGCCCAATCACTCTGGTAAGTCTTCAAGGTAGACTTCCAAACCTTCACAGACTTCGTTCACCGGCGATCCACAATGACTCTTGGATGCTCAGAACGCGACGCCTAACCGGCTGGAGGATTCACAGACCTCAAGTCTAATAAGTCTTCAGATCACACATACAGGAAGACTTAAGTGATGCCTAACACTCTTTGGCTGTGGGTGTTTAGGGCTTTATCCTCGCAAGGAATTCTCTCTCAAAGGCTTCGAGGTGGGTTGCTCTCAAACGACAAAAGCCGTGCACAAACTCTGAGCAGCCAACTGTTTATGGTTGTAGAGGGTGGGCTATTTATAGCCACTAGGCAACCCGACCTGATTTGTCCGAAATGACCCTGGGTCACTAAGGAACTGACACGTGTTCCAACGGTCAGATTTCAAACACACGCGGCAACTTTACTTGGGCTACAAGCAAAGCTGACTTATCCAACTCTGGACAAAATTTGCTCTCATAGTCTTCACTCAAAGACATAGGATTTTGGTTAAGCATCACTTCAGTCATTCTGACTGGTTCACTTGGACCCCACTTAACAGTACAGTGGTTCCTATGACTCAACAAAGAAAAACACAGAATGACGAAACTGCTAAGTCTTCGCGCTCCATAGTCTTCACGCGATGTCTTCTCTTGTCATAGTCTTCAATGTGAATGTCTTCACATACCAGCTTTGACTTCAATGTCTTCATACATTTTTAGGGGTCATCTCTGGTAGGAAAACCGAATTAATGAGGGACTTCTACCTGTGTTATCCTGCAATTCTCACAAACACATTAGTCGCTCAACTAGGTTTGTCGTCAATACTCCAAAACCAACTAGGGGTGGCACTAGATGCACTTACACATATTCCAGTCGTTCTGTTGGGGGCGCCCCTCGGGGTGCATCATCCCCAGGCCACGTGGGTCTGTCCCTGCGGCATGTATCGTTCTTGCATCTATCAGGACAAGCGTTACCTCCTTCCATGAGTTACTTTAGGATTATTACATGCCTGTCCAGTACTTCGATACCATGAACGTCGTACACCCTTGCAAACCCACCCACGACTACCTCATGATTAAGGACTGGCACGGCATCTGTGGTGGGGTCCGTCCATGCAGCGTCCCTAAACCTAAGAGGCTGAACTCTGGCTCGCGGGCCAGCTCCCATGTACGTCACCTCCCATGGCCCTTGGTGCCTTGTTCTCGCATGAGCTAATCATGGGCGGATGAGCTGCGTGCCGGTTGTCTTTCTTCAGGATTTTCACATGAGAAGACTAGGCATGGCGTCTTTGCTCGGGTCCGTCCCTGTAGTGTCGATAAACCCAACGACTGAGCTCTGTCTGGCGGACCGGTCTCATTCACGTCACCTCCTGGGGTCATTCGTGTTTGGCCTTCTCATGTGAGAAACTCAGGACATTCACTCGGCACAGGTTGTCTAACCATCTCGCAGGGCCATCACAAGTGTCAAGAATCAAATTCAGGCACAATCCGCCTTGAGGTAGGGCCTCGTGAGTCCAATGCTAGCTCACGAGTGCCTAGAAAGACCTCCTCTAGCCCTGCCATACAAGCCATGTGTCAGGGTGGGGCTGTACATGCCTCGGGAGCTCAACTTAGAGGGAGGCCCCACCCACGCACCAGTGGAAGCACCATGCTCCGCTGGTAGTCGACACAGTCGAGGAGCGGCTATGCCCGTCCAAGTGCCTAAGTGCCATGCTCCGCGCTGGTGATAAACAACCGGGGCATCCCCATGGTCGCATCAACCTCAGGGAGCTGCTAGGCTCAATGTCTAGCCTCATCACAACACTTTCCCCTCGGGAGAGTCGCGCGAGGGGGCTAGGCACGGGTGCTACGCTTAGGTCACGCTAGTGCACACCAGCCTGCCAGGTCCCTCAGACCTTGTGATCGCGCGCCCCTCCCGAGCGGGACCTCCGCGAGAAAAGGTACGGAGGTCTTTTCGTATGTCAAGGGGGGACTCCTGAGCATCATGACTCAGGAGCCTAACTGGTCACATAGCCCAACCCTTGGTCTCATCCTGGCGATCCGGACGACCCAACGGCGGATGAGGTATGCACAGGGCAGGGCCCCGCAGACGCAGAACACTAAGGCCTACTCTCGCATCTCCTTCGTGAGGGTTGTTTGTATGTCAAAGGGGACTCCTGAGCATCGATGCTCAGGAGCCTAACTGGCCATGTAGCCCCTCACCCCTTGGTTTTGTCCTGGTGATCCGAACGACCCAACGGCGGCTGAGGTATCACTACTACAGGATGCTGCTAACGTCACACTACGGTCAGAGACCCTTCAACGAAACTGTGTGTGATGCAATAATAGCAAAAAGTGGTGTAAAAGAACCGTAAAAAAGGTGCAAAACTTTTGCGATTGAGGAGCCATCAAACATGGTTCAGATTTTAGTTGCATGTGTGATTTAGGGCATACGGTTCAGTCCAATGAACTGTGTGTGATGAGGCGGAACAAAAGAAATGGGCAGCCTGCTGAAGGCGTGTGGGATATACAGCATACGGTTCACTTGGATATACTATTTGTGATGAGGCAACACAAAAGAAATGGTCAGCCAAATCAAGGTGTGTGTGATTGAAGGCATACGCTTCAGAAGGATTAACTGTTTGCGATTTGGCAACAAAATAGAAACGGGTCAGCTAGATCAAAGTGTCTGCGATTGATGGCATTTAGATACATTATAACCGAGCACTTTTCCATCCCTCTCAGGCCATCTGCCTTTTGAGCCATCGGATCTGGCCCTCTAGACATTCTTGGCCGTGAGATGCACTTCTCTTCATATGGGTGTACGCGAACTGGATTGGACTGCTGCTCTGGTAACAAAATCCGATGTTTCCTGTTAATTGGGCCATCTTAGCATTTGGTTGTGTCGACTCGGCCTTGCTGGGTTTACCTCTCTCCAGAACCGCTCGCTCCTCCCCGACTTCTCTCCTCTCTAGAGGCGGCGATTCATGTGTTGCTTCCTAGATGAGTCCAGCCGTCCAGGGGTGGGGAGGGCCTCGCTAGGCGATGCGATGCCACGGGCCGCAGGGCGACCTCGCCGGTCTAGCATTCATGGGATGGGGGAATCGGACCGTCCCTTCACTTGAGTACAAACTTTGAGGAAATAAATCACCATTGCTACCAGCCTTAATGGTGAATTGGTGATCGAATTGGACCACTCCCGGATGCCGATAATTGCATGTCGGTTACCATGCCGCCCCGTGTTCTTTATTTACTCCACGCTTGTACCTATAGTCACACTATTCCTTCCCCACTATCTCTCTACTTCGGCAGTGTCATCTCAGGCAGCAATTGTTGAGCCACTATTTCTCCATGGAATTCGTGATTCATTATTACTGATGTTGTTATTTCTTCTCGCAGATTGATGCACCTGAGGTCAACGGATTCAACACGAGTCTGCTTGGTTGCCCCTTCCTTCCTATAGATTCCCCTTCTTCCTACCTTCCCTCTTTCTCACAATTAGTTATGGGTTCTTACCTAATCTCTTTCTCTTCCAATTTGATTCAAGTGGTCTCAGTGGTTCGGTTGGTGACTGGTTCCTCAGTTGGCCGAATGTATCCCAACGTTGTTGATTTTCATTGCCTAACGGCCAAGTTAGTGTATGTGTGTCTATTATTCCTACAATATCAGTCCATTTTCTATGCATATTATTTATTGAAATAATTGCACTTCCTTTGGATGCAACAATTGGTAGCACTGTTGGACGCAGGAGGCATCTCAAGTTCGTTGTCTATAACAGTCCAATCCTGTGATGCAATGCTTTTTTATTTGGGATTGGAGATACATGAGGTACTGATTTATTACTTTCCATCTGGGTTCACTTTTCTTTGCAAATTATAACTTCTAGCTCTCAGCTGACTAATTTAATGCATACGGCTGGTTACCGCCTTATTATCTCCTTAGATTGTTTTTTTGCTTTATAATGTTCTATTTTATCCAAACTTCTTAACAGTGACCAAATTAAGCAGGTTACTTCTGGGATGTTTCGAAGATAACATTTTCCATACCATACATTCAAAATGGAGTCATCATTTTATTCATATATAATTACTTATTGTTGACCTAATGTAATTGCTTCTACCACCATCGTCATTCATAATGGAGAATCATTTTAAGACAACTATATTTGTCTGCTCATTTCTTTATTTAGATGTTCTTGTTCGTTAGTTGCTTCAATGGCCATGGCCCAAATAATTAGTTCACGTGGATTGTCATACCTCATATCTTCATGTTTTAGCATGTATGTATTAAGGATATGTGATTGGTTAATAAAATGGCTGTATACATCGCGTTGATGCAGAAGCCAGGAGTCATCCTTTGTTTTGAAAAAAAGGATATGTGATTGCTTATATTTCCCTATCACCTAGGTCATGACATTGTTTTGTTGTATGTGACAGTTTACTTCCGTGAAGAGCGAGGCAACAATGATGATCCCCGCCTGTTGTGATGACGTGAGGTGGTGGTAATGGCTCGATGAAGCCTAGGAGATTAATGTGAAAGAACCTTCCCGCCATGAACCCCGTCGAGAAAAAAATGCGCAGGAAACCGATGCACCCTTACTTGGCCCAATCCTCAATCTCCCACACTGAATCATCTCTGGCTTCATCTCATAGGGGATGTCGTGCAAGTAATAATTTAAGTTATTAAAAGACAAATATTTCTCTTTCATGGGCTGATGGGCCTTGTTCCCTTAACTCTCTTGCTGCACACCACTAAGGCTGCCTACTAACCAGATCACTTCAATAAGTTGGTTATCTTACTGTTACATAGCTATACGAGTCCGGCTCGCTATACGAATCCGGCTCTTCCTAGAAGCACCTTTTTAAATTTCTGCTCTGTACGTAGAGTAGTAAAGAAAAATAGTAAACCCTATAATCATCAAGGCCAGGTGTCATGTATGTATGAATGATAAATCATTGTCATTTAGATATTTTCTACATTTCATTTTTTGTAGACTATTTTTTTGTATATACATTGTCTTAACTTGTACTTTCGGATGAGTTTCATATAATGATGTCAGACTACTTTAGTGAGTATGAATGATAAATCATTGTCATTTTGATATTTCCTATAGTTGTTTTTTGTACTTTAAGATGCATTTAATGTGAAGATGTCAGACTACTTCTGTGATAATATTGTTTCCAGTCCACTTGTTCTTGCTTCAAGGTGATTCCCACATAACCATGATTCTCATCGTTTGTTTTTTTTGAACATGTGCTGTTAAGCTATCTGCTTAGAAAAACCATCAGTAAGTCCAAAAAATTAACATCTTTGAAACAATGAGTGGAGGTAATGATAGGGGCATATGTCTAGATCTTTGTGGAAAACATTATCTACAAAGTAATGCATTGCATCTTTGTAAATGAAGCTTCAGTGGGGATGATATGTTATTATTATTCTGGAAATAAAGACCCCATATTCTTATCATGATTGGTTAAAATACTATTTGGTAGACCCTTCTACTTTAGCTTTATATGGTTAATTTTCGTACTAACATATGTTCTTTTTATTTTCATGATTTGATACATTCACCAAATTCATAGCATTCTATCAGCATAATGGACGGGCATGGTAATGCGCGCCATCGATGATCTAGTACACTTCACATGGATGAACTGTTTGCGATTAGCCACAACAAACTGAAACAGTTAGATAGATCAACGTGTGTGCGCTAGACGGGCACACACATTCTAATTAAAAGAAGCATGTGCGATGGTAATAACGAGCGCACATGGTTGTTGGAACAAGACATGTGCTGACATTGCCTATTGTGGTGCACCCTATGGTGCAAACACCATGTACGCGGCCGAGAAGGCGTACGTGCCCACGTTACGCCTTCTGAGAATTGTGCCGCACTTATAACCGTCAGTAAATTTTGAGCATGCGTCCCATCACATTACAAATTGCAAACCTGTTCACACGGATTAAAACCTAAACGGTTTCCCACTTAGGATCATATTACTACGCGGTTATGAGTACTACTACTCCAAGATGACTGCACATTCCTCCTCAAGTCCTCATCCACAAAAATAAACAAGTCATTCATCATCATTCCCTTGCGTCCGCCATGGCTAGCATGAGTTCTGAGTCGAGAGATTGCCACTAGGGAGAGGCGAGCCTGGAAGCGGAAGCACGGGTGATGTCCCGCCTCGCCGCGAAAGCAGCCAACATGTCCCGCCGCACGGCCGTAGCAGCAGAGAGGTCCCGCCGCGCCGTTGAAACAGCACGGAGCTCCCGCCGCGCCGTGATGCAGCAGACAGGTCCGGCCGCGCCGCGGAAGCAAAAGAGATGTCCCGCTGCTCCGCCAATGCAGCAGAGATGTCCTCCCGCGCCGTGGTGGCCTGGGAAAATGTCTCGCGGGCAGGCGAGGACTCTTACTGTCGCATGCATGCCCTATTCCTTAGGCAGATGGGTCAGATCTCCAGGTGGGCAAGGATGCAGGATGACCTAAAATCCTCATTTGAACAGTCTACCTACGTCATCCGGTAACTAAGTGAGAGCAATGCGAAGCTCCAGGCCGAGCGCGACCTGCTGAGGGCGAAGATCGTCGGAAGCGCGGAGCAGCAGGAGTAGACCACTGCGTTGTTGAAGACGACCGGCGTCATCATCGAGAAACTTATGGACGAGAATGCCATGCTACGCATCGAGCGCAGAAGGCTGGTGGAGGAATCTGTGGATGCTCTCAAGCAGCATCTTGAGGACAAGAAAGAGCTCGCTGCCGCTCGCCGCAGAGACTAGTTTCTGCGGCCTGCAGCAACGCATCAAGAAAGTAGAGATCAACGAGCCAGATCGTTGTCTTCCTTCTTCTTTTGCCCTTGTGTATTTCTGGCGTTGCCGCATGTGGCTTTTTTTAATTATGTTTCTAAATATGTAAGACAATTATTATCCAATGTCATCGTTGTCAGTGTCAAAACCGGTGGATCTTGGGTAGGGGGGTCCGAACTGTGCGTCTAAGGCGGATGGTAACAGGAGGTGGGGGACACAATGTTTACCCAAGTTCGGGCCCTCTCGATGGAGGTAATACCCTACTTCCTGCTTGATTGATCTTGATGATATGAGTATTACAAGAGTTGATCTACCACGAGATCGTAGAGGCTAAACCCTAGAAGCTAGCCTATGACTATGATTGTTGTTCTCCTATGGACTAAACCCTCCGGTTTATATAGACACCAGAGGGGGCTAGGGTTACACAGAGTTGGCTACAAGGGAGGATATCTACATATCCGAAATGCCAAGCTTGCCTTCCACGCAAAGTAGAGTCCCACCCTGACACAGTATGAAGTCTTCAATCTTGTATCTTCATAGTCCAACAGTCCTGCCAAAGGATATAGTCCGGCTGTCCAGGGACACCCTAATGCAGGACTCCCTCAATAGCCCCTGAACCAGGCTTCAATGACGATGAGTCCATCGCGTAGATTGTCTTCGGCATAGCAAGGAGGGTTCTTCTCCAAATTCCGAATACATGTCGAGTAGTGTTAGACTTCCCATGAATGTTGCACTCCTTGGCTTGTGCGCCTAATAATGGCTATCCTCCACGTGTTGAGCGAATGCGAGAAGTCGGGGCATTTTTACACTTGCCAACCTAACCATGTGAGTAAATCGTCTATTTAAAGAGACGGGGATCCTCAGATCTAGATAACACCATCCTCCCACAACGAGTATCCATCGGAGCACGCCCGGAGAAGTCCATCCCATCATGGCCGGCCATCGCAGCTCCTCCTCTCGCTCCCATAGCCCTAAGCCAAGCAATTGGAAGAAGTGTTCGATCCCCCACAGCCAATTAGTAGACTTACAGACCCATGGGTTACTCCCTCCAGCGTACATGGTCCTCGTTCAAGCCGGACTTGCCACTTACAACGACGGGGAGCAAGCGGAGAGCTTTCCCAACCCATCCATGGGGGAGCGGGTATGCATTGTCCCTTACTTATTAAGGGGGCTTGGATTTCCAATCCATCCGTTCCTCCGTGGGCTCCCGGAGTTCTACGGCCTCCAGCTGCATAACTTTACTCCTGCCTCCATATTACACATCACTGGCTACGTCACCCTTTTGCGAGCTGTTTTTGGGCTGTGAAGCTCATTTCGAGCTATGGAAGAGGCTATTCTGCCTCGTACCCCATACACAGGAGGGGTCAATATATCAAGTGGGCGGAGCCGAGATATGGCGCATCGCCGGGAGCGGATACCTGTCCGGTACTCCGAAGAAGACATCTGAAGACTGGCCTTCGGAGTGGTTTATATGGAGGACGTCCTCCTTCCGAACCCTATTCGGATGGGCCTTCCTGAGTTCAATAATGCCCCTTTGAAGAAACGCCGCAGCTGGCGCCCTCGGAGCCCCCAGGAGGAAGATAACAGAGAGGTCCTTTACCTGATGGGCTGGATAAAAATGCTGGCCAAATCAGGATTGACAATAATCAAGGTTATGTCAATATGTATAATGTGGGGGGTGCAGCCACTTCAATATCGGGGACAACCCATGTGGCACTTTAATGGAGAAGACGATGCCACCCGTTGCGGTCATAAGGACCGGACTCCGTCGCTGCTCTAGCGAAAATACTGTCCGATTTATATAAAGGAGAGCAAGAGGAGTTCATCCACATTAAGAAACGGGATGGATTCTCCATGTACAACCCCCCAAACTGGGTGAGCTGCTAGTTTCTACTCCAGACCTTCCCGCATTCTTTGTCATAAGTATTTACCTTGCTATTTCATAGCACGAACTGTGAAAATCTTTGAGGGAGGTCCACAGCTCATCTCCACAACAAGAGGACCCTGACCGGGCCCTCGACCCCGGACTCGAAGAAGATCTGGACACATTTGTGGAGCACATCGACAGGACGTTCTATCAGTTAAGCTGCAATGTTGCCTTGGTGGCCATCATAGCTGATAATCCTGGACTGCTCCCTGCATTGCATGTAAGTAAATCCAGAGTCCCAACTTCCGAGAAGGGTCCCTTTTTTCGCACTTCACCTACCGCACACATATGGTGTCTTACAGGGAAGGCCCTTGGGACGCCATGCCGAACCCGCAGTGACTCACCAACAAGGGGCACCGAAGCCGGGTAGGCTTAAAAGGAAGGCGGTCAGGACTGAGACGCCGTCGCAGAGTTATGAAAAAGAACCCTGATGAAACTATGTACCTAGGGTAGGGGCACGGACCCGTCCAAAGAGCCCTACCCAAGGACATCCCTAGAAGAAGTCACCTTTCAATCGACTTGAAGGTATCTCACTCGACGGGTTCAAGACACTCGACCAAGAAGCTACCACTCGACCATGAAGCTAGCCACTCGACAGCCAGGAGATCTGAAGTCGCTCCATAGGCAAACGGTCGGCTATTAAGTAGTCTTTATGGTCATTGTAGCACTCTATTAGGGGCGTTACCAGTAACACCCAACCTTAAATGTACCTTAAACCCTACATTACTGAGGGCAGGAGAGGGCCGGCAAACTCTATATAAGCCACCCCCCCTTCTCAGTATGAAGAGTTCGCACCCCTGTTATTCACACGCCAGTAATCCAGTCGACCGCCTCCGGGCACCGAGACGTAGGGCTGTTACTTCCTCCGCGAAGGGCCTGAAATCGTACATCTTGGTGTGTTTACAACTTCCCAATAGCTGAGATCTAGCCTCTCCATACATACCCCCCTACATCACTGTCAGAGTTAGAACCACGACAGTTGGCGCCCACCGTGGGGCTGGAATCTTGGCTCCTGATTGGAGAAGTTGCGATTTTTCCGATCCCTTTGATCATGGTTTCGTGCGGAGTTTTGGTGGAGGGCCGCGAGATCCGCCTCGGCGTGCTCACGTTCATCGCCGATGACTCCGCCTGGCTTCAGGAGGCACCACTCGACATCGACGCGCTCCCCATCCGCGGCGCGACGCACTTCCGCGCAGGCGTTCGTGGTGTCCTCCTGCGGCAGCCGTCGACCCAGTATCAGTCAGCCCCCGTATCGTCTCCCCGCTCTGTCTCCCACCGGCGCAAGCGCTCCGGTCGGTCAAGACTGCAGTGGTGGGTGAGGCACGCCGTGGCTCGCCAGTCGGCCGCCCCGCAAGTCGTGGCAATCGAGCCCGAGAATCCCTCTGCGGCCTGTTCGACCTATCGACTGGCTCCGCGGAGACCACATCCGAGTGCGACAGCAGCGACCCCGCGGCTGAGATCCTGGCGGTCGATGGAACGCACAGTCCTCCTGGTTTCCCTCGCGCTAATGGAGGCGCGGGTGGGGGCGACCCGTCGCATCCCCACGACGAGTATCTCCCCGAACCTCTCACGTCATCACAGCGAGAGGAGCTTCGCCGCCGGAACACGGACGCCCTCCGCACCCCTATCATTGGAGAGTCCCCTGAGGCCTGGGCCTTGGAGGACGCACGCTTGGCTAATTTGGCCGAGCGCACTCGACTGGAGAATCTCCAGCGAGCACTCGACAAGAAAGCGCGTCAGTGGGCTCCCGAGTCTAGTCGATGCCAGCTCTTCCCGCCGATGCAGGTATACCGAACCCTAGTTCAGAATTTGGCCGCCGCGGCCCGTATAGCAGAATCGATTCAGCCCTCCCAGTCGGAGGCTGGCAGGGGCTTGTTACAGATCAGAGCGTTGCTCCGGGCGGCGGGAAACCAGAATTCCGCTGTTTCCCAGTCGCGGAATAGGATCCACAGTCGATCCGTTGCAACAGATACAGTCCAGTCGGCTCACAGCCCGAGATCGCCCCCGAGGCATGAGGGACGTGGCGACCGGCATGATCAGTACAGAAGGAATGAGCAGTATGATCACCGATCCGATCGTGATGATCGACGTCGAGTGCCAACCCCTCCCCCGAGGAGTGGGTCATATGCGCCTCGACATCGAGATGACAGACGCCCTCATAGTGTTGGGCAGAGAATTCCAGTCGACCCCAGGGACCCAGGCTTTGATGCGAGATCCATCCTCGTTCAAGGTTTGGTTGACAGGAACAGAGCTCATCGAGAAGGCCACGACAGAGATGCGCCTGCCAGCAGCGGAGTACATGCTTCAGGGCTAGAGTGTTTCAGTCGAGCCATCAGAGCCGCAGCGATTCCTCCCAATTTCAGGATGGCGACTGGAATCAGCAAGTTCACCGGTGAATCTAAGCCTGACACTTGGCTCGAAGATTACCGAGTGGCTGTACAGATTGGCGGTGGCAATGATGAGGTGACCATGAAGCATTTGCCTCTCATGTTAGAGGGCTCAGCCAGAGCGTGGCTAAATCAGTTGGCACCCAGCAGCATTTACACTTGGGAGGACCTCTCCCGAGTGTTTATCACAACCTTTGAAGGAACATGCAAGCGACCTGCAGGCCTTACAGAGTTGCGGTCTTGCATGCAGAAGCCGAATGAAACTCTGAGGGAATACATCCAGAGGTGGATCACACTGCATCACTCGGTTGATAATGTGCCAGACCATCAAGCGGTTTGTGCCTTCAAGGAAGGCGTTAAATACAGAGAGTTGAATCTGAAGTTCGGTCGAACTGGAGAGATGTCTCTGAATCGGATGATGGAGATTGCCACCAAATACGCTAATGGTGAAGACGAGGACCGACTCCGGAGTGGCAAGCACAAGGCAGTCGCCCAAGAAACCGGAGGAAACTCCAGTCGGAAGCAAAAGCGGAAGGCCGAACCAGCCGCCCCTGGAGAGGCCCTGGCCGTGGCCCAGGGAAACTTCAAGGGAAAACCCAAGGGCACCTGGAAGCCCAAGAAAGTCAAGGATCAGGATGGAAACGATGTTTTGGATCTGCCATGTCACATCCACACCAAGAAAGATGAAGAGGGTAATTTTATTTACCCAAAGCATACCACTCGACAGTGCCGGCTCCTAATCCAGCAGTTTCAAGGCAAACAGTCCAAGGATAAGGAAAAAGAGTCAGACAGAGTCGAGGACAAGGAAGATAGCGACAACGGATACCCCCAAATCAATTCCACCCTGATGATTTTTGCTGATGTCGAAAGCAAAAGTCGACTGAAAGTCATCAACCGTGAGGTAAATATGGTTGCTCCGGCAACACCCAGTTATCTGAAGTGGTCTTAGACTGCCATCACGTTCGACCAGTCTGATCACCCTACGCACATTGCCACCCCTGGGAGGCAAGCTTTGGTGGTCGATCCAATTGTCGAAGGCACTCGACTGACCAAAGTCCTGATGGATGGTGGCAGTGGCCTGAACATACTGTACGCCGAAACTTTGAAAGGAATGGGCATTCCGATGTCCAGACTAAGTACTAGTAACATGACCTTCCACGGAGTCATTCCTGGCAAGAAAGCCGAATCACTCGGCCAGATTGCTCTTGATGTGGTTTTTGGCGATTCAAAGAATTACCGCAAGGAAAAGTTGACATTCGAGGTTGTGGACTTCCAAAGTGCTTATCATGCCATTTTGGGCAGGCCACCTTACGCACGCTTCATGGCTCGACCATGTTACGTGTACCTCAAACTGAAGATGCCTGGCCCTAAAGGTGTAATCATTGTTACAGGCAACCGAAAGAAAGCAGAAGAGTGTTTTCAGAAAGGCTCAAAGATCGCTGATGCTCAGATGGCAGTGGTCGAGCTACAAGAGTACCAAAAGACTGCCGATCTGAGTGAATTGCTACGAGCCAAGAAGCCTGCTTCAGAATCAGCTTTTTAGTCGTCCGGTGAAACAAAGCCAGTCCACATTCACCCGACCGACCCCGATGCTGCCCCGACTCACATCTCAACGACGCTCGACTCCAAATAGGAAGAAGCGCTCGTCCAGCTCCTCCGTGAGAACTGGGACATCTTCGCATGGAAGCCCTCTGACATGCCTGGAGTTCCCAGAGGGCTGGCTGAGCACCGTCTACGAGTCGACCCAAAATTCAAGCCTGTGAAGGAACATCTTCGACGGTCCGCCGTCCAGAAGAAGCAAGCCATTGGCGAGGAGGTGGCTCGGCTCTTAGCAGCGGAGTTCATCCGAGAGATTTACCACTCCGAGTGGCTCGCCAATGTCGTCATGGTCCCCAAGAAGGACAAGTCACTTCGCATGTGCATTGATTTCAAACATATCAATCGGGCCTGCCCGAAAGATCATTTTCCTCTCCCTCGCATCGACCAAATAGTCGACTCGACTGCGGGATGCGAGAGATTGTCTTTTCTAGATGCCTATTCCGGGTATCATCAGATCCGTCTGTATGGACCCGACAAGATCAAAACAGCTTTCATCACTCCATTCAGATGCTTCTGTTACGTCACCATGCCGTTCGGCCTCAAGAACGCCGGAGCCACGTTCATGAGAATGATTCAGAAGTGTCCTACTCACTCAAATCAGTCGGAATGTGGAGGCATACATGGATGATATTGTGGTCAAGTCACGGAAAGGTTACCTGCGGGCTGACTTGCTGAAACCTTTTCCAACCTCAAGGAGGTATGATATCAAGCTTCAATCCGTCAAAGTGCACGTATCGGAGTTCCAGGTGGAAAAGTTACTCGGGTTCTCGTTTCCGAACGGAGGGATCGATGCCAATCTGAAAAAAGTTGGCCACCATACATCCGGTATGAAGCGTTCCTGTACGCGTTGCACGATTGTCCAAAAGCTTACAGGCTGCTTGGCCTGCTCTTAAGTCGATTTCATTTTCTCGTCTCGGTTGAAAAGGCGTGTGCCCTTTACCGACTGATGAAGAAGTCTGACAAGTTCGAGTGGACTCCAGAAGCTGACGACAGCATTTGCAGAGCTCAAAGCTCTGCTCATCCACCCAGCCGGATGCTCGCTGCCCCAATCAGCAAAAGAGGCCTCCTGGCCTTTAACATTGCCCAGCACTCAGGACAAGTTGTCAGTACAGTACTTACGGTCGAGCAGGAAGAAGAAGGAAAGGCCTTCAGAGTTCAGCGCCCAGTCTATTATCTGTCTGAAGTTTTGACCCCTTCAAAACAAAGATACCCTCACTACCAGAAGCTTGTATATGGGATCTACATGACCACGAAGAAGGTTGCACACTACATCTCTGACCATTCCATTTACAGTCGTCAGCGACGCTCCACTGTCAGAGATGTTGCATAACAGAGATGCAACTGGTCGAGTGGCTAAGTGAGCGATTGAACTCCTCCCCCTAGATATCAAGTTTGAAGCAAAGAAGGTTATCAAGTCCCAAGAAATCGCAGATTTCATCGCAGAGTGGATTGAACAGCAACTTCCGACTCAAGTTCACTCGGAGCACTGGACCATGTTCTTCGATGGATCTAAGATGCTGAATGGTTCTGGTGCTGGGGTAGTTCTAGTCTCCCCCCGAGGAGATAAGCTCAGATATGTTCTCCAGATTCACATCGATTCCTCCAATAATGAAGCAGAATATGAAGCACTTTTGTACGGGTTGCGCATGGCCATTTCACTCGGCGTCCGTCGCCTCATGGTCTATGGCGACTCAGATTTGGTAGTTAATCAGGTGATGAAGGAGTGGGACGTCAGAAGTCCGGCTATGACTGGTTATTGCAATGCAGTGAGAAAGCTAGAAAAGAAATTCGAGGGGTTAGAGCTTCATCACATCCCCCGACTGAAAAATCAAGCAGCAGATGATCTGGCGAAGATAGGGTCCAAGAGAGAAGCCATTCCCAGCAACGTGTTCCTGGAGCACATTCACTCGCCGTCGGTCCAAGAAGATCCATTTACAGATGAAGCCCCGCAGCCGAAAAGTGCCATAGATCCGACTGAAGTCGAAGTTCCTGCTGTGGTCGACCTAGTCATGGAAGTCTTGGCAATCACTCCCGACTGGACGACACCATACATCGCGTATATCCTAAGGAAAGAACTCCCAGAGGACAAGGAAGAGGCTCGACAGATCGTCCGCTGATCCAAGGCCTTCACAGTCATAAAGGGGCAGTTGTATAGAGAAAGCGCGACTGGAATTGGTCAGAAGTGCATAACACCAGAAGAGGGTCGGATAATCCTTGATGATATCCACTCGGGGACCTGTGGTCACCATGCATCCTCTCGGACCATTGTGGCTAAAGCATACCGAGCGGGATTTTACTGGCCTAGAGCAAATGAGATGGCAGAAGAGATAGTCGACAAGTGTGGAGGGTGCCAGTTCTACTCCAACATGTCACACAAGCCAGCGTCAGCTCTGAAGACCATTCCACTCGTATGGCCCTTTGCTGTCTGGGGACTAGACATGGTTGGTCCACTGAGAACAGGCAGAAGTGGTTTCACTCATGTGCTTGTGGCAGTCGACAAGTTTACCAAATGGATTGAAGCTAAGCCTATCAAGAATCTTGATGCTTGCACTGCTATCAGTTTCGTTAGAGGGCTAACATTCAGATATGGAGTCCCGCATAGCATCATCACTGACAATGGGTCAAACTTCGATTCGGACAAGTTCAGAGCTTTTTGCGCCTCTCAAGGCACTCGAGTCGACTACGCATCGGTCGCCCATCCCCAGTCGAATGGACAAGCTAAAAGAGCAAATGGTCTGATTCAAAGGACTAAACCTCGGACTGATGCGTGATCTCAAGCACGCGGCAGGTGCTTGGGTCGACGAGCTTCCGTCGGTTCTGTGGGGATTGAGGACCACACCTAACCGGTCGACTAGAAGAACTCCATTCTTTCTGGTTTATGGAGCCGAAGCAGTTCTGCCAAGTGATCTTCTTCACAACGCGCCCCAAGTCGAGCTTTACACCGAAGATGAAGCAGAACAGGCCCGGCAAGACACAATTGACCTCCTAGAAGAAGAGAGGGAGATGGCCATGATCAGATCGACCATTTATCAGCAAGACTTGCGTCGATTCCACGCCCGGAATGTGAAGAGTCGAGCCTTCCAAGAAGGAGATTTGGTCCTCCAAGTGGATCAACAGAAACCACACAATCTTGCTCCTACTTGGGAAGGCCCCTTCATCGTCACCAAAGTCCTCCACAATGGAGCGTATCACCTCTACAATGTTGATCGCCAGATCGACGAGCCACGGGCTTGGAATGCAGAACTACTCGGCCCCTTTTACACTTGAGTTCTCCCTTGGACGAGACGTAATAAGAAAAATTTCTGACTTTTATTTTTATCAAAAGACAAAAGTGTTCCGATAATTGCTGTCACTTCTGTTTACATACGAAATCCCCCAGCGGGTGACTTAGCTGCGAATCCGTTTCGCCTAAGTTTGAAAAATCCTATCGAGTGGAAAGCAACTCCCACTTGGAGGCACTGCAGCCCAGGGGGGTTAGCTGCAGTCCAGTACTCGCCTAAGTTATCCCACTTAGAGACTTAGCTGCAGTCAGGCACTCGCCTAAGTTTGAAAAATCCTACGAGTGGAGAGCAATCCTCCCACTCGGGGGCTTAGCTGCAGTCCAGTACTCGCCTAAGTTCTCCCACTTAGAGACTTAGCTGCAGTCAGGCACTCGGCTAAGTTTGAAAAAATCCTACCGAGTGGAGAGAAATCCTCCCACTCGGGGGCTTAGCTGCAGTCCAGTAATCGCCTAAGTTCTCTCACTTAGAGACTTAGCTGCAGTCAGGCACTCTCCTAAGTTTGAAAAATCCTACCGAGTGGAGAGCAATCCTCCCACTCGGGGGCTTAGCTGCAGTCCAGTATCGCCTAAGTTCTCCCACTTAGAGACTTAGCTGCAGTCAGGCACTCTCCTAAGTTTGAAAAATCCTACCGAGTGGAGAGCAATCCTCCCGCTCGGGGCTTAGCTGCAGTCCAGTACTCGCCTAAGTTCTCCCACTTAGAGACTTAGCTGCAGTCAGGCACTCGCCTAAGTTTGAAAAATCCTACCGAGTGGAGAGCAATCCTCCCGCTTGGGGGCTTAGCTGCAGTCCAGTACTCGCCTAAGTTATCTCACATAGAGGCTTAGCTGCAGTCAGGCGCTCGCCTAAGTATGTAAATTTCCTACCGAGTGGAGTGCAAACCTCCCACTCGGGGCTTAGCTGCAGCCCAGTGCTCGCCTAAGTGATTAGAATCCTATCGAGTGCAGAGCACCTCCCACTCGGAGGCTTAGCTGCAGCCCAGTGCTCGCCTAAGTGTTTAAAAAATCCTACCGAGTGGAGAGCAAACCTCCCACTCGGAGGCTTAGCTGCAGGCCCAGTGCTCGCCTAAGTGTTAGAAAAATCTACCGAGTGAGAGCAAACCTCCCACTCGGGGGCTTAGCTGCAGCCCAGCGCTCGCCTAAGTGTTTAAAAATCCTACCGAGTGGAGAGCAAACCTCCCACTCGGGGGGCTTAGCTGCAGCCCAGCGCTCGCCTAAGTGTTTAAAAATCCTACCGAGTGGAGAGCAAACCTCTCACTCGGAGGCTTAGCTGCAGCCCAGTGCTCGCCTAAGTACAAGACACAACCCAATCCGCGAGTCGACTGCTACCTTCCCCTTCGGAGCTACGCCGCAAATACAAGGTTATTCCGAGTGAAGATCAAGATCCACTCGACGAATCAAACCATGAAGATATTCAATGAGAAATCAAGATCAGATAAAGCCTAAAAGGTCCCAGACCTCAGATCAAAGTACTCAAGCCCTCGGCTCGGCGGAGTTTAACGGTTACAAATCCACTCGGCATTCCGAGGCAAATTTAAAGTGAAGCATAGAAGTTTTTCATTCCTCAAGAGGAGGACTGGAGGGGGCGACGAACTCGTCCAAGTCGATCCCGTCTGCAATACGAGTGGCAGCAGCAATAAAAGTCTCCATGAAGTCCTGAAGTTGTGCTTCCTG
Source organism: Triticum urartu (assembly GCF_003073215.2). NCBI lineage: Eukaryota > Viridiplantae > Streptophyta > Magnoliopsida > Poales > Poaceae > Triticum > Triticum urartu. Next base: position 320,371,775 of record NC_053027.1, on the reverse strand, counting down.
GTATTGGCAACTTGGATGGCGGCCAGCTTTTCTTCTCGCGCCTCCTTGCAATGGACGCGGACCAGAGACAGAGCGACATCAGCACCACATCTAGCAGAAGATTTCTTCCATTCCGCCACTCGACCCGGGACTTCATTCAGTTGGACAATCAGGGACTCGAGGTCGTTCTGAAGTGTCGTTCCGGGCCAGAGTGATGTGTCGATCCGCGACATCGCAACCTTCAGCCGAGCAAGATAATCAACGACGATGGTAACTCAAGACTCCAGTCGGAGCACGTTCATAGCAGCCTCATCCTTCACGAGAGAATTGGCGGGATCCAAGCCTGGCTCCACTCGACTGGTTTCCTCTTCGAAGCTCTGGGCAGAATTCTGCAAACACGATTCAAGAATAAGACAGTGGCCGTACGCGGGCTCGGCACTACAAGACAGCCCGGGTTTTGGAATAATTACCTTCGACCATGACGAACAGCTTCTTGGCGAGTCCTCCGAGATAAGCCTCTAGATCTTTTACCTTCCCCGCCAGCTCGCCCGCCTTGTCGTGCAGAGCCATCTTCTCCTTCTTCAGTCAACTAGCATCTCGATTAGCTGTCTCGAGAGCAGTTTTCAGTCTGGAGTTCTCCTGTTCAAGAGTTCCGACCGAAGCCAGTTTCTCTTCTGCGAGCTTCGTTTTGCTCGAGGCCTCCTTCTGTGCCTCTGCAAGGTCTTGATCCTTCTTCTTCAGAGCTTCCTCCAGTTTTTCTGCGGCGCGTCGAGTGGAACCAACATCAAGAATGGACAAGAAAGAAAAGCCACCCGTTAAGAATGGAGAACCTCACCAGCCATACCTTTTGCTTCTTCTTGCGCCTTCTTCAAATTCTCCTGAGCAAGCTCAAGTTAAGGTTGAGCTGGATCTGCTGATTCTCCAACTCAGTATAGCGAGCTACAAGTTCGCAAGATTTCTGTAAAAAGAAAAATCAGTCGACAGACGTCCAAGATAAGTTGCTTCCGAGTAACTAAGAGACAATGATGACGTTTCTAAGACCACAGCCGAATCAAAAACATTCGACAGTAGTCTCGGGGACTACACCCAGTGGGTGCACTCAGCGTGCCCCCACTGGTTCGACCAAAAAAAAGAGAAAGAGAGAAAAAGTCGACTGCCCGCAGTCGACCGGATACAGTTCCACTCGACCTGGCCCGACCAAACCGAGCGAAGAAATACAGCTACAATAACCCAATGTAAAGACTACAGTCGACTGCCAGCAGTCCACCGTAGTCTCGGGGACTACACCCAGTGGGTGCACTTAGCGTGCCCCCACTCGTCCAAGGATTGGCAGACACACCCAGTGGGTGTACAGATACAGATACAAAAGATCTTCGGAAAAGAGACTCTTCAAACAGCATATCATAACAGACCAAGTGTTGAGTTGACTAACCTGGACGTTGCTCTGAAGAGCCGAACTCACGTCATAGGCTGCTTGGCTGGCCTCCCGAGCCATCTTCACTTGCTCCATCATGATCCCCGCCTGGCGTATAGCCTCCTTTGCAGCAGCCACTTAGTCCTCAGGGACGGGGTATGCGGCAAAAAGCGAAGACGGATCCACAGTCGACGACGAGGGCCGCGCACTCGCCAGAGGAACGGCGAAGGTCACAGAAGCCCGAGTGGTGTCACCACCATCCCGAGCCACGGCCTCGGACGCCGGAGCGGATTGGGGGGTCTTGTCAGCCGACGCCCTCTTGTGCCTCCTCACTCTCAATGGACCGTTGTCGTCGTCATCCGGGAGGTCGATAACATGAGGAGGGGCTGCAAGAGAAACATTCAATCGACTAGAGTTGCAATAAATGATCAGTCGACTCAAAGCAGAACGTCAGTAATCATACCAGGGTTGGAGGTAACAGCATCCTCCATCTCTTGGTCGTTGCCCTTGGCGGAGACCTCAGAAGTAGCAGCGCTGCAAATCTCAAAAGTCAGTCAGTTGGCTCAATGAATCGACCAAGGATCTGTCCATGGTCGACGAAGGAAAGCAAGTTTTGTTATTACCCGGAAATGGTAGGGATAGCTATCTTCATCTTGGGCAGAGCCTTGGGCAGCTTGGACAGCGTCGTGCGTGGGTGCTTGGGAACCTTCCCAGTCGGCGCAAGAGAAGAGGTCCAAGGGCGTTTCGACGACTGCCCAACAGAAGCAGTCGCCTTGCCACGTTCCCGCACTGGGTCGTGTGTCTGCTTGGACCGCCCCTCTGGGCGAGGGGGTTCGACCTCCTCCTCCTCCTCTTCGTTGGAGTCGACATTGTCGTCTCCCTCTCCTTCACCGTCAGACTCCCACTCGCCTTGGTCGTCCCTACTCTCACCTCCGCTCGCCTCCCCTTCCTCAGTTGGCTCCTGAGCCCCGTTAGGCGTCGAGTACATCTCGGTGGTCGCCTGGAAAGCAATAGACAAGACGAAAGTCAATCGACCAACTCAAAGAAGACCAATGCAGAAAACAAGATTTCAGTCGGGAGCATAAAGACATACCTGGTCCACTTCATACGAGTTGTCGAGTGGAGTTACCCTCCTGGCTCCTCGGGGGTTGTCTTTGTTCCCCGTGATGCTCGACAGCCACCCATCCAGCATCTCGTCGGTGACCTCCTCCGGGTGGATTCGAGTGGTGTCATCAAGACCCGAGTACAACCACATCGGGTGGTCACGGGCATGGAGCGGTTGGATGCGCCTCTGGAGGAAGACCTCCAGCAGGTCCATCCCAGTCACACCCTCACGGACAAGCTCGACCACTCGACCGGCCAACACTTTGACTTGGGCCCTTTCCTCCGGCGTCACTTTCAGAGAAGCGGGTTTTTCAGCTCGGTCGAGGGAGAAAGGAGGAAGACCAGTCGACTGTCCTGGGGTCGCCTGGTCCTGACAGTAGAACCAGGTCACCTGCCAACCACGGACCGACTCCGGAAAAGTAATAGATAGAAAACAGCTCTTCCCCCTCGTCTGGATCGCCAAACCCCCGCACAACTGGATCACCTGCGTCCTCTCGTCACTCGACTTGGCCTTCTTGACCGATTGAGAACCGCGGGTAAAGATGTGCTTGAAAAGTCCCCAATGGGGGCGGCAACCCAAGAAAGCCTCACACATGGAAATGAAAGCGGCAAGGTATATAGTGGAGCTGGGAGTAAAGTGGTGGAGCTGTGCTCCGAAGAAGTTCAAGAAGCTCCGGAAAAAAGGATGGGGCGGCAGAGAAAACCCTCGGTCGATGTGGGTGGCTAGGAGCACGCACTCACCGTCACGAGGTTGAGGTTCGATCTCTCCCCCCGGAAGACGCGCGGCTTCGTGGGGAATGACTCCCCCCTCGACCATGTCGTCGAGATCCTCTTGCCGGAGCACCGACGGCATCCAGTCGCCCTGGATCCAGCCTTTGGGCAAAGCGGTCCTAGAGGAAGATCCACCCCGAGCAGACCTCTTCCCTTTCCCCGTCGCCACCGCCTTCTTCGCACGCTCCAGAGCGGAGGTCTTGCCCTTCGTCATCATCGCCGGCGAAGTCTCGCACGGGCCTGCTGCGCTGGGGCGAGAACGGAGGCAGCGGAAGGACTTGTGAAGGGAGAGAGGAAGAAGAAAGCAGAAGGGAGCGCACTGTGTGGAAGCCCCGAGCCGGCAACTTATAAGGGACCGCTTCCGAGTGGCTGACTGGTAGGCCCAGGCTATCCAGTCAAATCCCGCAGAAAACGCGCGCAGTACGTGGCGAAAAAGGCAAAACGGGGATCGAGGAGCTTCCGATTACTACGGCCGCTCCCGTCCCGCGTGCTTCCCAAAATCCGAATCCTGCGACATCCGCGGGCCACAGAACAACTTGTCAAAACAGAAGACCCCGATCGCGCCGGCGCTCAGTATGGCACAAGTAAAGAAATTCACTCGACGATAGGCCTGGAATGGATCAAGGCGACTGAAAGAGGTTGATAATGTCATCCGTGACGATTGGCCCAAAACGAGGCACTCGTGTAGCCCAAAGAACTAGTCGGGAAGATCCCCAACTCTCTCCCCACTCTAACCTCAATCCATTCGGGGGCTAATGATGAAACTATGTACCTAGGGTAGGGGCACGGACCCGTCCAAAGAGCCCTACCCAAGGACATCCCTAGAATAAGTCACCTTTCAATCAACTTGAAGGTATCTCACTCGACGGGTTCAATACACTCGACCAAGAAGCTACCACTCGACCATGAAGCTAGCCACTCGACCGCCAGGAGATCTGAAGTCGCTCCATAGGCAAACGGTCAGCTATTAAGTAGTCTTTATGGTCATTGTAGCACTCTATTAGGGGCGTTACCAGTAACGCCCAACCTTAAATGTACCTTAAACCCTGCATTACTGAGGGCAGGAGAGGGCCGGCGAACTCTATATAAGACACCCCCCTTCTCAGTATGAAGGGTTCGCACCCCTGTTATTCACACGCCAGTAATCCAGTTGACCGCCTCCGGGCACCGAGACGTAGGGCTGTTACTTCCTCTGCGAAGGGCCTAAACTCGTACATCTTGGTGTGTTTACAACTTCCCAATAGCTAAGATCTAGCCTCTCCATACATACCCCCCTACATCACTGTCAGAGTTAGAACCACGACAAACCCCGCTCTGTGGTTGTCGTCTTTTAAAATATAATAACATCCATGGTTCTTGGGAGGAAAAATGCTCGCCAGACCATATCCGGAGAGCCTGCTGGCCAAGCCTCCACCAGCCGGGCTCCAGAGCCGGACTTAGAGGCAGACGCTAACATGGGGCCAACACCGGATGTTCCTCCTACAGAGGATGCGGATAGGCTGTCCGCTACGAATTCCCAAGTGGAGAGTGCCATGAATCACATGCGTCGTCAGGCCGTACGCCGTGACGCTTGTTTCTCTCAAGAGGCGTTCGATGCCTTCATCTCAGGAGACACGTACATCCGAGCTGCTCAAAATGGTCTTGCCCGAGCCATGGACCGGTATGTAAAGGATATACGGGTAAGAAAATCTAATAATTATGTATATCAGTAGCCCCTGAGACTTGAAACAGTTGGCACAACTAATTTAAGGATCATTGTTTGCGTAGGTTCTTACGGAGAAGAATACCCAATTGTCTCAAGAGCTGGAGGAGTGCAAAGCCCAGCTACAGGCCGCAGTTGCCGCAATGAAGGAGTCCGAGAAGGTCCCATCTGGTAACACTTATTTCTATCTAAAAGAATGACATGTACCAGTTAGTATTCGGCATGCATGCAAATCTAACAATAGATTCTGCAAATGATCCCGGAGTGAATCCGGAGGTCGTGTGAGGGGATGAGCAACATGCTCAACGACAGCTAAAGGCTGGCGAGCGCGTGCTTACGCAGGTTAGGTAGGAGAAAAACAATCTCCAAAATGCCAATACCCGGCTAGGCGTTGAACTGAAAGATGTTCGGGCCCAGCTTGCTGACACCGTAAAGGAGAATAAGAGGCTTCGACGCAGCATTTTTAGTAAGTGCTGGAACAAACTTTTATAGAGTTCGGCGAAGAAACCGGCTAATAGAGTTATATCTGTAGGTATGCTGACGGGTCATCCCGCAGAGGAGATGCCCGGGTCTGCGGGTGATCTTCTTCTAGAGCTCTCACAACTGCACGAACAAGTTCGTCCGGTGATGCAGGGCAAGCCTTCTGGCCATCCGCCTCCCTGCCAGGAGGCATGGGGGAGCTTGTAGAGATGCTCAAGGGAGCGTGGCGGCGCTTCCGATTATGGAAGATATCAGCCTGCCGACAAGGTGCAAGGGAAGCCTAGGCCATGGTGAAGACGTGATATACCAAGGCTGACCCGAACCACATGGCCGGGGTTGGACCTGTGGGGTATGTTGGGAAAGAGATCCCCGTCAGTTTGGTGTATGACCAGGTGAAATTAGCCGCAAAGTATTCCCATCAGGATTGTAGGCTAGACAGCCTGTTGGATGGTATAGAAGAAGAATTTAGTCAGTCTAAGTGACTGTGTACTTCAAGTGACATATATTGTCCCTAGACGGATTGTAAATCATTTGTCATGGCGAACCTTTTCACTTCGACCTCCGGACCCGACAGTCCGGAGTGTATCTGAATACCTTCTCAGTTATGTAAAAACCGGGGTATGCGTGGAAACCAGGCGTAGGGGTCATAAGTGCTTGAACAGACAAGTACCCAACTAGCTATGTTATATTACATGGATAGTAAGAAACATCATCCAGGGAGAATAGTTCCATTAAGGGTTCCTTTCCCTGGGTACGCATGCATTAATGTGCATGTCCGAACTGCAAAAAGAGATGAATGGTATAAACATCTGGGGGCATGTATTACAATAATTAAAAGTCATCTTTTGTTCACCGACCGAATATTCCCTTAAGAACGCTAGGTTTCGGCTTCACCCAATCTGAGGTACACATCCGGCTGACCCGGCAGTAACAATGGCAGAGGTGCTCCCCTTATGCCCTAGCCGAATTAACGGGAACATAGGGCATAAACACAAGAGCCAGGCAACCCAGCTTGGCCAAAACTTAAGTCATATCCATGTATATAATGGCGAAGAAAAGGTACATGTGGAAAAGTAACACATGTGCGGGGGGCATAGATCCAGAAACATAGTTATATTAAGCTTCTATATAAGAAGCCCCCAAGTATAATGAGCACGCCTAGCGTGTCAAGATTGTGTAGTCAAGACACATTTTAACATTTCAAGGCCGTGAAGAAAAAGGGAAGAAAGAAATAGAGAAAAGACAGATAACGGATATATAAAAAATTGATGGAGCTAAGGAGACGAACACAGAGTCCGGCACATGGCGTAGAACCTTCGGAGTCTGGCTGCGTTCCATGGGTTTGGCTCGAGTCGATTGTCCAATGCATCCTGCAGACGATACGCTCCACCGGTCAGAACTTTGTCAAAAACGAAGGGACCTTCCTATTTGGGCTTGAACTTGTTCTTTTTCTTCTCCGGTAGGCATAGAACGAGTTCGCCGACATTATAAGTTTTGGCCCGTACTTCTTTCCTTTGATACCGCCGAGCTTGTTGCTGGTAGAATGTGGAGCGGGCTTTTGCCAAGTCACGCTCCTCATCCAGGGCGACCAAACTGTCCTGCCGATCATGCTCGGCTTCTTTCTCTTCGTACATGCGCACTCGAGGTGCGTCATGAATGATGTCACAGGGCAGTACTGCCTCTGCACCATACACCATAAAGAATGGTGTGTATCCGGTATTGCGATTCGGCGTGGTCCGTAGCCCCCATAGTACGGAGTCAAGCTCCTCCACCAAGTGCGTATCTGATTCCTTCAAGGATCGCACTAATCTGGGTTTAACGCCGCTCATGATAAGACCATTTGCTCGCTTGACTTGACCGTTAGTTTGCGGGTGATAGACAGAGGCATAATCAAGCTTAATGCCCATGTTGCTGCACCAAGTTTTTACATCGTCGGTTGTAAAGTTCGAGCCGTTATCGGTGATGATGCTGTGGGGGATGCCGTAATGGTGTACAACCCCGGATATGAAGTCTATAACTGGTCCGGACTCGGCCGTTTTAACTGGTTTGGCTTCTATCCATTTGGTGAATTTATCCACCATGACCAATAGGTATTTTTTCTTATAGCTTCCCCCTTTAAGGGATCCGACCATATCATATCAGCCCCCAGACCGCAAAGAATAATTTGTAAGCATCAACTATTTGCATCTTCTTTGTAGTTTATCACACTTCACTCGTTCTTTAATTCTTTTTTATATTTTTTAATAATACTTTTAATTTTTTATATTATTATTTGTATAATATCATTTTTTTATTTCTCCTCTATTTTTACTAATTTTTTATAATATTATAGTATTTTTATACATATGGGCAACTCATATTTATTTTGATCTTAAAGCAAATATTTATATTCTTATTTTGATTATCATTTGGTGAATTATCACCAGGAGCAATAGTATTTTTCTATAGCTCCCCCTTAGAGGGATCCCGACTCATATCAAGCCCCCGACCACAAAGGGCCAGTAATGTGGACTTGTATTTGGAGCAGCGGTAATCGTCGGTGTCATATGGCCTTTGGTTTGCAAAAAAGCTTTGCAGGCAACGACGCAAACCATTGCCAACGAAAGAAAGTTGGGTTCCTGAAAAGCTGTGCGTCTGCTCGAGGCCGTGCGAACGGCCTCAGTATGTATAAACTCCTGATACGAGAAGGCCGTCTTCCTAAGGCCAAGCTGCGGCCTGTGCGTGGTTGCCTATCGAGCATGAATTCTCTACCACGTTGTCGATACTTCGCTCTTCGGAGACTTTGCCACCTATTGCAGATAGTCTCCTCTGTGAGCTGAAATAGATTGAGCGCTTTTCTTTTATATAGATCTCCCTCATGGACCTGTTAGGGCTTATAGACCTGCTGTTAAGCTCCGCACACATGCAACGTTCTCGTTTGGGTCCATCAGAGTTCTTGCCTATTTAGGTAAGCAGAAGGGTTCTGTCCACGGGGCGATGACAGCCATAATCCATGGGCCTGAAGGTGTTATTTCGTGGGCGCGAGCCTCCGATTACGTCAGAGTGTTCGGGGTCTGGTGTTGTGGCTGGATCCGGACTGTTTTTGCGGCTCCCCTTCCCACACCACGGATGGCTTAAACAGCCTTTCCAAGAAGATATTAGGTGGGACAGGGTCACGCTTAGCGCCGATGCGGGCGAGGATATCCGCCGCTTGATTGTTTTCTCGGACCACATGGTGGAATTCGAGGCCCTCGAACCGAGCTGACATTTTGAGGACGGTTGCGGTAAGCCGCCATTTTTGGGTCCTTGGCGTCAAAGTCCCCATTTATTTGAGATATTGCGAGGTTCGAATCCCCCCGCACCTCTAGGCGTTGAATGCCCATGGAGACTGCCATCCGGAGACCATGCAACAGGGCCTCATATTCTGCTGCATTGTTGGAGTCTGTGTATAATATTTGGAGTACGTATTGGACTGTATCTCCGGTGGGGATGTCAGGACGACGCCTGCCCCCAGACCAGCCAGCATCTTAGAGCCGTCAAAGTGCATGATCCAATTGGAGTACGCCGTACTCTTTAGGGAGTTCGGCTTCCGTCCATTCGGATGAAATCAGCCAGTACTTGCGACTTAATGGCTCGCCGTGGTTTATATGTTATGTCGAACGGGAGGAGCTCGATAGCCCATTTAGCAATCCGGCCCGTGGCATCGCGGTTATTTATTATGTCGTTGAGTGGTACTTCGGAGGCCACCGTAATTGAACACTCTTGAAAGTAGTGTCGTAGTTTCTGGGATGCCATGAAGACCGCGTATGCTATCTTTTGATAATGTGGGTACCGTGATTTGCATGGAGTGAGGACGGTGGAATACGTAGTATACCGGCTTTTGAAGGGAACTTATGTCCGTCCGTCTCTCGTTCGACGACGAGCACTGCGCTTACAACTTGGTGTGTTGCCGCTATATATAACAGCATTGGTTCGTGCCGACATTTGGCGCGGCCAAGATTGGGTTGGTGGCCAATACAGCCTTTATTTCTTCCAATCCGGTCGTGACCGCATCCGTCCACTCGAAGTGTTCGGTGCATCGAAGAAGACCATAAAGAGGTAGTGCCTTTTCTCCTAATCGGGATATAAAGCGGCTTAAGGCAGCCACACATCTAGTTAACTTCTGGATTTGCTTGAGGTCTGTTGGGATAGCCAACTGTGATAATGCTCGGATTTTAGCCGAATTTGCTTGAATTCCTCTATTCGATACGATGAAGCCCAAGAGCTTTCCGGTGGGCATGCCGAAAACGCATTTTTCTGGGTTGAGCTTGATGTCATACGTTCGGAGATTGTCGAACGTGAGCCTCAAGTCTTCTATTAAGGATTCGACGTGTCTTGTTTTAATGATCACATTGTCTATGTATGCCTCCACTGTTTTGCTGAATTGTGTTTCCAGGCATGTTTGAATCATGCGTTGATAGGTTGCACCGGCGTTTTTGAACCCGAAAGGCATGGTGTTAAACCAGAAGGGGCCGTATGGAGTGATGAATGCCGTTGCGGCTTGATCAGGCTCCGCCATCTTAATTTGATGGTTTCAGGAGTATGCGTCGAGGAAACACAATGAGCCGTGTCCTGCGGTAGCATCGATAATTTGATCGATGCGGGGGAGGGGGAAGGGATCCTTGGGGCAAGCCTTGTTAAGGTCCTTGAAATCGACACATAAGCGCCAGGATTTGTCCTTCTTTGGTACCATCACTAGGTTTGCTAGCCAGTCCGGATGTTTTATTTCTCTAATGAATCCAGCCTCGAGTAACTTGGCTAGCTCTTCTCCCATGGCTTGCTGCTTAGGCTCAGAGAAACGCCGAAGAGTCTGCTTGACCGGCTTGAACCCCTTTAGAATGTTAAGGCTATGCTTGGCCAGCCTGCGTGGGATTCCTGGCATGTCTGAAGGATGTCTGAAGGATGCCCTGATGGATGCTGTTTTTGTAGGGTCCGTTGGGTGGACCTGGAATTTGACTATTTCGTCCACTGGTTTAAAAGAGGTGGACTTGGGTCTTTTGTCGAGTATCAAGTCATCCCTGTCCACCGTGGAGCGCAGCGCAGTTAGTTCTTCGGCCGCAAGGGCTTCGGATAACGCCTCGAGGGCTAGTGCGGCGGTTTTATTTTCGGCGCGGAGTGCTATGTCTGGATCAATAGCCAGAGTGATGATTACATTGGGCCCGGGCATTTTGAGCTTCATCTACCCATAATGGGGTATAGCTTGGAAGATCGTGAATGCCTCCCACCCTAAAAGGGCGTGGTATCCGCTACTGAACGGGGCCACATGGAATGTGATTTCTTCAGACCTATAATTCTCCGTGTGCCGAATACCACATCTAGTGTGATTTTTCCCGCACATCGTGCCTCCCGACTAGGGATCATTCCTCTGAAGGTCGTGCTGCTTTGCTCAATGCATCTCTTGTCTATTTCCATTTTGCTAAGAGTTTCCTCGTAGATAAGGTTTAATCCGTTGCCACCATCCATGAGCACTTTAGTAAGCCGGAAGCCGTCCACAATTGGACTAAGGACCAAAGCGGCTGGTGCTCGGGCTGTTCAGAATTGAGGATCATCACCTGCATTGAAGGTTATGGCCATGTCATTCCATGGATTTATTGTTGCAACGTGGCAGACTTTAGCAAGGCTGCGGAGTGTTCGCTTGCGCCTCTTATTGGAGTCTAAGGTCTCGAAGACTGTCAATATTGTATTGTTATTTTCCATAGGATGGTGCTCTGTTGTATTGTTGATGAGGATATCCTCGCCGCTCTTGGCCACCTGCTGGAGTATCCAACATGCTCTAAGGGTATCCACTGTACTGTGAATTTTGCTTGGCCCATTGAGCCATCCCTCCAATATAGTTCTACGCCCGGTAGTGGGCTTTTGTTTATTTGTAATTGGATCGGGTGACTTACGAGAGTACACCCTTTTAGTTTGGAGGGGGGGTTTAGTGAGAGCCGAAGGGTCCCAGAATTTTGTTTGGGTTTTCCAGGCGCTTTTCATCGCACAGTACTTCCGTGCTATGGCCGCCAAGTCAGCAAAGTGTGTTATGTCATGGCGACTTATGGCGTTGAGGATTCCCTTGTCCGTGCAATTTTTGCAAAAGAATGAAATTGCGTCTTCCTAACGACAGTCCTTGACCTTGCTCATTACAAGGAGGAATCTGGCCCAATAGTGATGGACTGTCTCTTGGGGCTCTTGTCTAATGTGGGAAAGATCACTTGAGTCTGGGTGGGTGGGCAGATTTAGGTCCAAACCCTGACCCGATCTGAGACCGAGGGGTGGAGGAGTTTCCGAGCTTGGCAGTTCGGACTCCAGGATGTTGCCCAATAGTTCTGGCCCGCTGTCTAATTCTAGGTTCGAAGCTTGGCCCATGTCCTCCCGTGGATGGGTATCCAGCTCGGAGAGCTCGGGAATCCGGACATAGTTTGTCCTCAAAATAGAGGAAGAATTGCTACATTGCTCCTCCACCACCGCTATCTGATGGGTGACCGGCGGAGAGTTAATCTCCCTTTGGTCGGGTTTAAGCCCGATCCGATCATAGTCTGTTGCAACTCCCAGGGCGGCGATGTGATCCAAGAGCTCGTGCAAGGAAGAGAGCTCTGTTGGATCCATCTGCTCGACGAATCCCGAGCCAACGTGGAGGCTATTTTTGATGACCCGAGAAGTCATCGTTGGCGCGACGACCGAACAGGCGGTCATGACGAAGCCGCCTAGTCGGAGAGTTTGGCCTACAGCCAGGGCTCCCCCCGAGGTAATGTTGTCCTTGACAACAAGACGAGCCATCAAGCCTTATCGTGGCGGCACAGTGGAACTCTCAATGAAAGCACAATGTCGGTGTCAAAACCGGCGGATCTCGGGTAGAGGGTCCCGAACTGTGCGTCGAAGGCGGATGGTAACAGGAGGCAGGGGACACAATGTTTACCCAGGTTCGGGCCCTCTCGATGGAGGTAATACCCTACTTCCCGCTTGACTTATCTTGATGATATTAGTATTACAAAAGTTGATCTATCACGAGATCATAGAGGCTAAACCCTAGAAGCTAGCCTATGACTATGATTGTTGTTGTCCTACGGACTAAACCCTCCGGTTTATATATACACCGGAGGGGGCTAGGGTTACACAGAGTCGGTTACAAGGGAGTAGATCTACATATCTGAATTGCCAAGCTTGCCTTCCACGCAAAGGAGAGTCCCACCCGGACACGGGACGAAGTCTTCAATCTTGTGTCTTCATAGTCCAACAGTCCGGCCAAAGGATATAGTCTGGCTGTCCGGGGACCCCCTACTCCAGGAGTCCCTCAATCGTCCTCATATTCATCATGCTTGCTATAAGTCGCAGCCGATGCTATATAGGTTCATCAGATCTTACATCAAGATCCATGCAAAACTTCCTTTTCAGATTTTCATTTTTCTCTCTTAAATCTCAGTCCAGTGAGACATATAGCCACACCGTAGAACAGGTGCTCGGGCGCCATTAATGGAGACGTTGGGAGAGAGGTGCGTGGTGGGTAGCGGTCAAAGGGCTCTCTCCCGATGAGCACATGCAGGGGTCTGATCGCACGCCTCCCGTACTCAAATAGCTACCCCGCACGATACCTCCCAGCCAATAAAAAAAAGGGGCGCGTGGCCGCACGTAATTGGTAAGTAGAACGCCCACGGTTTCAATAATACTTGTGTTTCCGATTTGTAACGTGACAACACTTGTTCCAAAATAACTTTGTTGATTGTTAATTTGTTCGCCTTCGCAAATCGGACAAAAAAATTACCATGACATGTTGCAGCCATGTCATGACACCATGCCAAGTTTCACTATTTTCAGGCGTGTTTTGGAAATAAATGATTTAAAAAACCAAGTTTCTCAATCTTTCCGGCCGAGCCACCATGCCCAGATGTTTGAATTTCACTCCCATCTCTTGCATGGGACCTAGAAATTCTCCCAAGGACACACATGTGATTTTTCAAACAACTTTGGTGCACTGGAGCCTCTGCTTGTAGTTCAAATTTGAATTATGCACTCAATTAATGCATAAAAAAGGCCAAACGAACTGGGAATAATTCCAAAATTTAGCATGTTTTTTCTATTTTGTCTAATATGCATGTGTAAAAAACTTAAGGCGGGAGAAGGCAGTGTACGTATGTCGTTTCACACACGGAGGTGACACGTTCCCTCTCAGAACCACGAGCCATCTTGAGGGAAGCTCTGGTTTGCAACAAGCTTACACCAAAGCTTGTCCCAATTCGGGCAAAAAATTACCGTAGCATGTTGGTGCCATGTCATGAAACCATGCCAAGTTTCTCAATCTTTCCGGCCGAGCCACGACGCCGAGATGTTTGAATTTCACTCCCATCTCTTGCATGGGACATAGAAATTCACCCAACGACACACATGTGATTTTTCAAACAACTTTGGTGCACTAGAGCACTGTGCTTGTAGTTCAAATTTGAATTATGCACATGAAATACGTAGAAACTCAACTAATGCATAACAAAGGCCAAACGAACGCGGAATAATTCCAAAATTTAGCACATTTTTTCTATTTGGTCTAATCTGCCTGTGTAAAAAAATTAAGGCAGGAGAAGGCAGTTACGTAGTGTCGTTTCGCACACGGAGGTGACACGTTCCCTCTCGGAACCACGAGCCTTCTTGAGGGAAGCTCCGGTTTGCAAGAAGCTTACACCAAAGCTTGTCCCAATTCAGCCAAAAGATTACCGCAGCATGTTGGTGCCATGTCATGACACCATGCCAAGTTTCATGATTTTTCAGGCGTGTTTTGGAATTACAGGAATTAAAAAACCAAGTTTCTCAATCTTTCCGTCCGAGCCACGACGCCCAGATGTTTGAATTTCACTCCCATCTCTTGCATGGGACCTAGAAATTCACCCAAGGACACACATGTGATTTTTCAAACAACTTTGGTGCACTGGAGCCTGTGCTTGTAGTTCAAATTTGAATTATGCACATTAAATGCTCAGAAACTCAATTAATGCATAAAAAAGGCCAAACGAACCCGGAATATTCCAAAATTTAGCATTTCTTCTATTTGGTCTAATCTGCCCGTGTAAAAAAATTAAGGCAGGAGAAGGCAGTGTACGTATGTCGTTTCGCACTAGGGAGGTGACACCTTCCCTCTCGGAACCACGAGCCTTCTTGAGGGAAGCTCCGGTTTGCAAGAAGCTTACACCAAAGCTTGTCCCAATTCGGGCAAAAAATTACCGCAGTATGTCATGGTGGGTGCCATGTCATGACACCATGCCAAGTTTCATGATTTTCAGGCGTGTTTTGGAACTAAAGGAATTAAAAAACCAAGTTTCTCAATCGTTTCCGGCCGAGCCAGATCCCAAGTGTTTGAATTTTCACTCCATTCTCACGATGCAACTCAGATAGGCCCAGTTTTGAATTTCACTCCCATCTCTTGCATGGGACCTAGAAATTCACCCAAGGACACACATGCGATTTTTCAAACAACTTTGGTGCACTGGAGCATGTGCTTGTAGTTCAAATTTGATTTATGCACATTAAATGCGCAGAAACTCAATTAATGCATAAAAAGGCCAAACGAAACCAGGAATAATTCCAAAATTTAGCATGGTACTTCTATTTGGTCTAATCTGCCTGTGTAAAAAAATAAGGCGGGAGAAGGCAGTGTACGTATGTCGTTTTCGCACGGAGGTGACACTTTCCCTCTGAATTACGAGCGAGTCTAGTGCACCAAAGTTGTTTTAAAAATAACATGTGTGTCCTTGGGTGAATTTCTAGGTCCCATGCAGAGATGGGAGTGAAATTCAAACATCTGGGCATCGTGGCTCGGCCAGAATGATTGAGAAACTCGGTTTTTGAATTCCTTTAATTCCTAAACAAACGCCTGAAAATAATGAAACTTGGCATGGTTTCAGGGACATGGCACCAACATGCTACGGTAATTTTTTTGCCCGAATTGGGACAAGCTTTGGGGTAAGCTTCTTGCAAACCGGAGCTTCCCTCAAGAAGGCTCGTGGTTCCGAGAGGGAAGGTGTCACCTCCCTGTGCGAAACGACATACGTACACTGCCTTCTCCTGCCTTATTTTTTTACACGGGCATATTAGACCAAATAGAAGAAACGTGCTAAATTTTGGAAATATTCCGGGTTCGCTTGGCCTTTTTTATGAATTAATTGAGTTTCTAAGCATTTAATGTGTATAATTCAAATTTGAACTACAAGCACAGGCTCCAGTGCACCAAAGTTGTTTGAAAAATCACACGTGTGTCGTTGGGTGAATTTCTAGGTCCCAATGCAAGAGATGGGAGTGAAATTCAAACATCTGGGCGTCATTGCTCGGCCGGAAAGATTGAGAAACTTGGTTTTTTTATTCCTTTAGTTTCAAAACACGCCTGGAAATCATGAAAGTTGGCATGGTGTCATGACATGGCACCAACATGCTACGGTAATTTTTTTGCCCGAATTGGGACAAGCTTTGGGGTAAGCTTCTTGCAAACCGGAGCTTCCCTCAAGAAGGCTCGTGGTTCCGAGAGGGAAGGTGTCACCTCCCTATGCGAAACGACATACGTACACTGCCTTCTCCTACCTTATTTTTTTACACGGGCATATTAGACCAAATAGAAGAAACGTGCTAAATTTTGGAAATATTCCGGGTTCGCTTGGCCTTTTTTATGAATTAATTGAGTTTCTGAGCATTTAATGTGTATAATTCAAATTTGAACTACAAGCATAGGCTCCATTGCACCAAAGTTGTTTGAAAAATTACATGTGTGTACTTGGGTGAATTTCTAGGTCCCATGTAAGAGATGGGAGTGAAATCAAACATCTGGGCATGGTGGCTCGGCTGGAAAGATTGAGAAACTTTGTTTTTTAATTCTTGTAATTCCAAAACACGCCTGGAAATCATGAAACTTGGCATGGTGTCATGAAATGGCACCAACATGCTGTGGTAATTCTATTGGCCAAATTGGGACAAGCTTTGGTGTAAGCTTCTTGCAAACCGGAGCTTCCCTCAAGAAGCCTCATAGTTCCGAGAGGGAATGTGTCACCTCAATGTGCGAAACGACAGACGTAAACTGCCTTCTCCCGCCTTAATTTTTTTACACAGGCAGATTAGACCAAATAGAAGTACCGAGCTAAATTTTGGAATTATTCCGGGTTCGTCTGGCCACATTTATGAATTAATTGAGTTTCTATGCATTTAATGTGCATAATTCAAATTTGAACAACAAGCACAGGCTCCAGTGCACCAAAGTTGTTTGAAAAATCACATGTGTGTCCCTGGGTGAATTTCTAGGTCCCATGCAAGAGATGGGAGTGAAATTCAAACATCTAGGTGCCGTGGCTCGGCCAGAAAGATTGAGAAACTTGGTTTTTTAATTCCTTTAATTCCAAAACACGCCTCAAAATAATGAAACTTGGCATGGTGTCATGACATGGCACCAACATGCTATGGTAATTTTTTTGCCCGAATTGGGACAAGCTTTGGTGTAAGCTTCTTGCAAACGGGAGCTTCCCTCAAGGTGGCTCGTGCTTCCGAGAGGAACATGTCACCTCCCTGTGCGAAACGACATACATACACTGCCTTCTCCTGCCTTAATTTTTTTACACACGCACATTCGTCCAAGTAGAAGAAACGTGCTAAATTTTGGAAATATTCCGGGTTCGTTTGGCCTTTGGTATGTATTAATTGAGTTTCTGAGCATTTAATGTGCATAATTCAAATTTGAACTTAAAGCACAGGCTCCAGTGCACCAAAGTTGTTTGCAAAATCACATATGTGTCCTTGGGTGAATTTCTAGGTCCCATGCAAGAGATGAGAGTGAAATCAAACATCTGGGCGTGGTGGCTCGGCTGGAAAGATTGAGAAACTTGGTTTTTTAATTTCTCTAATTCCAAAATATGCCTGAAAATCATGAAACTTGGCATGGTGTCATGACATGGAACCAACATGCTGCGGTAATTCTTTTGGCCGAATTGGGACAATCTTTGGTGTAAGCTTCTTGCAAACCGGAGCTTCCCTCAAGGAGCCTCGTAGTTTCGAGAGGGAACGTGTCACCTCCGTGTGCGAGAAGACCTACGTACACTGCCTTCTCCCGCCTTATTTTTTTCAAAGGAGGATTAGACCAAATAGAAGTACCATGCTAAATTATGGAATTATTCCTGGTTCGTTTGGCCATTTTTATGCATTAATTGATTTTCTGCGCATTTAATGTGCATAATTCAAATTTGAACTACAAGCACAGGCTCCATTGCACCAAAGTTGTTTGAAAAATCGCATGTGTGTCGTTGGGTGAATTTCTAGGTCCCATGCAAGAGAATGGAGTGAAATTCAAACATCTGGGCATCATGGCTTGGCCGGAAAGATTGAGAAACTTGGTTCTTTAATTCCTTTAGTTCCAAAACACGCCAGAAAATCATGAAAGTTGGCATGGTGTCATGACATGGCACCAAGATACTACGGTAATTTTTTTGCCCGAATTGGGACAAGCTTTGGTGTAAGCTTCTTGCAAACCGGAGCTTCCCTCAAGAAGGCTCGTGGTTCCGCGAGGGAAGGTGTCACCTCCCTATGCGAAACGACATACGTACACTGCCTTCTCCTGCCTTAATTTTTTTACACTGGTAGATTTGACCAAATGGAAGAAACATGATAAATTTTGGAAGTATTCCGGGTTCTTTTGGCCTTTTTATGCATTAATTGAGTTTCTGAGCATTTAATGTGCATAATTCAAATTTGAACTACACGCACAGGCTCCAGTGCACCAAAGTTGTTTGAAAAATCACATGTGTGTCCTTGGGTGAATTTCTAGGTCCCATGCAAGAGATGGGAGTGAAATCAAACATCTGGGCGTCGTGGCTCGACTGGAAAGATTGAGAAACTTGGTTTTTTAATTCCTGTAATTCCAAAACACGCCTAAAAATCATGAAACTTGGCATGGTGTCATGACATGGCACCAACATGCTAAGGTAATTCTTTTGACCAAATTGGTCCAAGCTTTGGTGTAAGCTTCTTGCAAACCGGAGCTTCCCTCAAGATGGCTCGTGGTTCCGAGTGGGAACGTGTCACCTCCTTGTGCGAAACGACATACGTACACTGCCTTCTCCCGCCTTAATTTTT